>NW_020954556.1:35971505-36007175 GCF_900497805.2 Vombatus ursinus | reverse complement strand
AGAGAAACATGCCCTACAATGGGCACTTGGCATATGCGACAACATTGACATGACAAAACATTGCATGGGGGTTTGAACAAATGTGTGTTTTCCATTCTTAGAAAAACCAGTGAACTTGCAGCTATATCCATTGCTATCAGTGGGCATGTTCAGTTTCAGACGCCTCAATATTGAAATCAAAAGAAACGTACAAAGCCCTATCATCCATTGGAGCAGCTAGGTGGTGCAGCAGATAGAGTGTTGGGTCTGAAGTCACAAAGACTCATCTTCATGAGTTCAATTCTGGTCTCAGACACCAGCTATGTGACCTGAGCAAGTTACTTAACCCTTTTTGCTTCAGTTTCCTCATCTGTAAAATGAGCAGGTGAAGGAAATGGCAAACCACTCTAGTATCTTTGTCAAGAAAACCTCAAATGGGGTGACAAACAGTCAGACATAACTGACATGACAGAACAACCAATATCATCCATCCTGTTGATAATAAGCTCAGGAAAAATAATTGACAATGACTCTTAGGATATTCCTTTTAAGGCAGTGCTATCCCCTAATTCATATGCTGACCATGTCATATCAGGCTTCTTAGGTTTCAGGGATAAAATTTGACCTGTGTTATATCTGAATGCATACAAAAATCTGTTATAACAAAGTTTGACTGTATTTAGGACCCTAGTCAACATTGTCCCTGCTGCATGTTTATCTACCCCACAAAATTTTCAGCCCCAAGATAATTGAGAGCCCTGACAAGAAAATTTGGGATCCTCTTATATGAACCATAATATCCTCTGTAACATTAAACCCTTCATATGAATGTAGAAGATGCAACAGCTGGACCTGACTTGATGTCAGTTGAGCTGAAAGAATGTGTTGAAATAGCTACAGCCTAAGAAGATAGGAAACATCTGGGTACAAAGAAAAAAATGTTCCATCATTTTGACTATTTTCTTAATAGGGAGCTATATTATAACAAATTATCTAGAAAGAAATGAATTCTTTTAAAAAACATCATGTACTACATTCTTTCCCATCCAATGCCCCAAAAGATTAGTATAGCTTCCTAGACACGAAATGAGAAAAGGTTTCTTCTATTTCTTGATATATTGTCATGTAGAAAAAGTGAAGACACCCTTTTTTTAAATGAAGGGGAACCCAAGTCCAAGCAATTCGCATTCCTGATGAGAGAAGATCTAATGAGGTTTGTTTCATAGGGATCGTAACTAGGCCTCTTGAGAGGAGTATTGGCTATGTGGATGGTAAAATGGGTATTTTTATGTTCCTGCTAAGCTATACCTTTTTTCCTTTGCTCTATCCCATGCCTATCTTTCTCCCTCCTCAGCTTTTGCTGCTGTGACATAGATTGCAATAATCATGGAGGATCATTATCATTTTACCTGCCTCTGAGGGAAGGATATTATTCCTTTTTCCTCCCTGCAATGTAATGGAATACTGAAGGGCATGTCCTACCATTCTTTTATATCTGTTTGCTCACTTTCCTCTTTGTGCCCTATGACTAGGGACATCATGGGAGATGGGGCACGGAAAACTTGGGTTTAGTATGAAATAACAAGTCTAGCAAAAACATTGGAATCACAGAATCAACGCATTTTTTAGTTGGAAGGAGACTACATATCATCTAGTTCAAAAACATTTCAGAGATGAAGAAACTGGGGTGCTTAGAGAACCATTTGCCTGTGGTCAGTCAGCCTCTTAATTGCAGAGCTGGTTCTTTTGATTCTGGGTTCAGTGCACCTTAGTCTACACTACTCTGTGTTTTAAGATCCAAAGTACTGATTGTTACTATTTAGAAATTATGGATGCTTGTTGATGACTTGAATACAGTATTCTATAAAAAGTAAAAGGGATAATGGCAATTTAACTGTTTATAGCAGAATATATAGCATATCCTTATTACATTGATTGTTATCCATTATTTCTCACCACAGCCATTTCTTGTTTATTTGAGAATGAATGGTTTGGAAAGATTAGATATAGGTGGACAAATGTGACATGTAGAACAGGAGATTGACTTGAAAGCAAAGCCATCCTTCTGTGAATATAGATCAGATTGGTATCATTTGAAAGACATTGTCCTGGCCAAAAATACCTTTTCTATTGTCTAACCACCATTTGTCATCCATCCATCCATCCACCCACCCACCCATTGATTCAACAAATAGAATTTTTTATGTATTGACCTACTATGTGCCAAACATTTTCCAGGTGCTAGAGATACAGAGACAAAAATGAAACAAGTCTTTGCCCCCAAGGAATTTATATTCTATTAGAGAGCTCTCTCCTTCTCTCTCTCCCTCTGTCTCCATACATATTTATGGAGAGAGAATATATCTATATCTATATCTATCTATATATATATATAGACATATATATATACACACACACACACACACACACTGTTTCCATAAATATACACATACACACAAAATTAATGTAAAGTCTTTTTTTTTGGGGGGAGCAGAGGGCACTGGTAACTGGGGAGATACTAAAAGACCTCATGTAGGCAGTGGCACTTGAGATAGAATTGTAGAGCTTGGAAGGACTGTAGAGCAGATCTGACAGAATTTAAGTGCCATGAGGGTGGAAATTATTCCAGTATTATATTCCCACCTCCAAGCCCAACACCTTGCACAAAGTAGATGTTTGATAAAGGTTTACTAAATTGAATCTTTATACATATGAAGAAACTGAGGCCTGGACAGGTTAATGATTTGCCCAATGTCATACAACTGGTAAATAGAAGCCAGATCTCTTAAAGTCTAGCTCAATTTTTTTCCTTTTTATTTGGCTTGAGGCATTGAAAAACCTAGTTTAAATTAAAATGGTATGTGGAAGGGATAAAATGCCATGGTATTATCTGTCATTAACTTTTTACCACAAATTATTGGATAAGGTTTCCCCTTAGCAGAGATCAAGGGGTGGAGAGAATAGGACACAGCACAGGTAAGTTTTGACAGACAGAGGTAGAAGTCTGGAGCAGCTATAGCAGGCCTGGGTGGGGCAGGATTTTTGGCACCAAGGGGTGTGGATGACGTGAGTTGGAAGAGAGGAAAGGAGGTATTAAGTAGGGTGGGGGTATTGAAAACAAACTCCCTACTTTACACTTTTGCCTAAGCCCAATCCTTTGTGGTAGTCCTTAATAAATGAAAAGATGGGCAGAATAATTGAAATTCGAGTTTCTTTGAAGAATAGAGGTTTTGGAATCCTCCCCTTTTTTTCATCTTGTATGTAATGTATGTTAATCTATGGAAACTAAGAAGCAATTTGTAAGGTGGAATAGAGATTTGGTGCAGAAATACATAAGAAATCAACTTTCTCTGGAGCTGGCTTGTCTACTCACTCATATTTCCTGATACTCTGTAACAATGGTTATTCACCAACAGCTGGCATATGTCTCCCTCAGACAAAGCCGCTGTGAAACTGAAGATCTCTTATTGGTGAACCCTAACTGTTCCCCTGGCAACAGTTAACTAGCACGTGTTTTATTGTTTCCAACTGCTTTTCCTGGGGTATTTGCAGGTGGTGGGAGAAGCTTTCTCAAACAGGGGGTCATAACCTCATGAACTTTCAGATGTCACAACTAATTGGGGGACAAAATATTTCTTTTTCTCTCATATAGATTAAGTAAATCTTATTCTGTGCCACTCACCAGAAAGATGCAGCCCAATAGCTTTACATTACTTCCAGATGTTGATAGCATCACTTTTGAAGTCAGAGTTTGCTTTTAAGATTAGGACCCTGTGCTCTGCAGGATTGTAACCTGAGAAGCGAGGTGGTTTGTTTGTGGCATTAGGGTCCAATTTCAGCCGCTCCATGCACCCCCTCCCTAACCCCAATTCTTTTTGGCAAATGTGTAATGTGCCCACAGTTTACCAGCTATGCCTGCTGACTGAATTCGGGAATTCTTACAGTTTCTCTCCTTAAAATGGTTTATGACCTTTTGCCTCTCCATTCGTTGTTTTAGTGTGAAGCATATGGCTTTGTAGACAGTTTTTTAGCTCATTTTTATGCACAAGAAAACATTAATGCTTCTATAAAACAAGCAAGTCAATACACCAAGACTTTAGAATTTAAATTAGAACTTCATTGCTTCTGAATTTATATTTATTCTTTTTTTTTTTTTGGCTAGTAATTGTCCAAACAGACAACTAGCTCCCTCTTCTGTCCAATTGGCAGAATTCACATGTTATTTAGAAAGCTTACTGGGAGGATAAACTGCGTATCATAGCATCTGAGGTAGTAGCTGGAGACTATATGCTGATGATGTCTATAGCCAGTAAGAATAACTAGCAAATCCACAGAGCAGGAGGCAACATGGTAAAATAGTGGGAGGAGTGTTGGAGTTGTAGTCAGAAGCCCTGAGTTCAAATTCTGGTTTTCTCATTGGTTAGCTGTGTGACCCTTGGCAAGGCAGTCACTTCATCTCTCCTACACTCAGATTGCTCATCTGTAGTATGGAGATAAAATAGTTGCAATATCTAACATAGGGTTCTTATGACAGAGGAACATTGCAAATTGTGTAAGATGGCATTATTGAATTATTGTTATGTTTTTATTATCAAGGTGAAATATTTATTAGTTTCAAGTAAAACATTTTTTCCTGATTAAGGCCATTCGTGGTCAAGAATATATGAAAGTATTATATAGTAGAAAGAATATTGGAGATTGAATTGGAGATTGAAGAGATATTGACTCACGCACTGATTAGCTCTGATTAAATGGCTATGGACACATCCCTTAAACTTTGCATGTCTCAGTGTCCCTAGACACAAAGTAGGTGTTTCATAATTTCATTGACTTTGAACTTGGAGAGACCTTATAATTTAATGATCATGTGATCATAGATTTAGAATTGGAAGGAATCTTAGGGATCATTTAGTCCACTCTCCTCATTTTACAAATGAGGAAACTAAAGGGTATCCTGGCTGACCTCACAGTGTTCTGTGAGGATTAAATGAAATAATACATGTGAAAGGAATGGAGTTCTATGCTAATGTAAGGTATTAGTATTCATCTAATTAATATCAGGTTAATAAAGATAATTATTTTTAAAACTTCTCTCTTTCACAGTAGGGACCCAGACTTCATCAACTCTAATTTTCATATCTGGACATTCATAGTCAAGGACGAGACTCCATGAGTGTAAATAGTCGTTTGTTTGTACTTGTCACTATAATGCCCCTTCTCTCCATTTCAACACACTTTTCACAACATGTTATAATTCCCAGGTTAGTGATTATTTTTCATTGATCACATTTTTGTTTGGCTGATTCTAGCTATCACGTGAGAAGGAACTCTAATCACATTAGTAAATGCAAGGTGGTTTATGTGGAAAGATGGCTCGATTAGAATATCTGGGTTCCAAATCTGACTCAACCTCTGTGATCTCTGGCAAATCATTTCATTTCTTTGGCCCTCAGTTTTCTCATCCATAAATGAGGTAGGTTGGACTAGAATCATGGATTCTCAACAAGACTTCTGTTAAATTCTTTTAAAAAATAGCTTGATGACTATTTAAGTATAATTGGTTTCCTTTATAATTCCAAGGAGTTTATTTTATGCACTTAAAAACATTTATTATGTAAAGGGGTCTATATGTTTCACTGGACTGCCAAAGGGATCCATGATACAAAAAAGTTAAGATCTCCTGATCTAGACAATCTCTTTGGTCTCCTCTAGTGTTATGCTTTATTAAATTTTGATGAAACTAACCATGGTTAGTTTTGACAATAGAACCAATATTTATGAATTTTGCTATTGTCTCCCTCATTGGGTATGAACTAATATTTGTTCTTTTCTGTCTTAGATAAACTTTTTATTTCCTTTGTTGCCTAATGTAGTATTTTTTTCACACAGTAATCAATTAATAAATGCTTTTTGAACAGATGAATGGGTGGTTCAAAAACACTTTAAAGATTATGTTGAATTTTAGTAGATTAGTTACATATATAACAGCAGAACATAATGTATATTAGTTGATATGTACCACTGAAAATAAAGTACTGATCTTCTCTCAGTGAGGAGGGTGCTTGTATGTCAGATAAATCAAACATACATTGGTTACTTAGTTTTATGGCCTCCACGCAGTACTGCAATTGGATTGTTCTGAGAACTATTTGAATATATATTCATGATTAATATATTGTCTAAGTTTGCAAAAAAGATGTCTGTTCATAAGTTAGATTGGTGGTTGTATTTTTAGAGCCTAAATTTCATGAAGGACAGTGGTACAATGTAAAGAGTGGTGGATATGAAGTCAAGGTGGTTGGCTTCAAATCCTGGCTTTGCCATTTACTAGCTATGTGACTGTGGACAAGTCACTTAATCTCTCTTGACCTCAGTTTCCTTATCTGTAAAATGAAGGTATTGAATGAAATGACTTTTAAGGTGTCTTTTGGGTCTAAATCTATGAACTTATTCCCCTTGGGGATTATTTGGAAAAAACCAAACCAATCTGTGGATGTGGTAGATATAATTGATAGGTTTCTTTTGGGGTCCATGCCAGGGTTACAACAAGATCTGGGATGGTCTTATGAACATTAATGCAGAAATGGGGAGAGGAAACCAAGAATTTATTAAGCATCTGCTGTGTGCCAAGCAGCTTTACAATTATTATCTCATTTGACCCTCATGATAGTTTTGTGAGGTTGGTGCTATTATAACCCCATTATACAGTTGAGAAAACTGAGGCAAAGGTGAAGTGACTTGCCCAGGGTCACATAGCTAGTCAGTATCTGAGACTGGATTAATCTCAGGTTTTCCTGACTGAGTTTAGCTGTTTATCTACTACAACTTTCCTTATTTTGTGAAAATAATATATTAAATTTCCATTTCACTTGTGGTAGACACCAGAAAAGGCAAAGTGGGTGAACATTTGAAGGAGAAACTGCATTAACCAGATATAATGAGTAATTGGTTCATCTTCACAAGGAAATAACTCATTCTTTCCTTCAGTTTTAGTTCATTTAGAGACAAAAACCACAATAGGATTAAGAAACAACAACAATAATAGCTAACTTTTATGTAGTACCTACTATGTGCAAGGCACTGTGCTAAGCATTTTATAATTATTATTTCATTTGATCTTCACAGCAACCCTGGGAGGTAGGTGCTATTATTATCCCTGTTTTTTACAGATGAGGAAACTGAGGCAAACAGATTAAATGAATTGCCCATAGCTAGTAAGTATCTGAGCCATATTTGAACTCAGGTCTTTCTGACTCCATAGCTAGTAAGTATCTGAGCCATATTTGAACTCAGGTCTTTCTGACTCCAGGCCTGGCATTCTACCCATTATGCCGCCTAGCTGCCCTCAACTCCTTTAGGCATTACTGATGAAAATGAATACAGAAAGTTCTCTCTTTATATTAATTCACATTAGGCAAATTTGACTTTATATAAAGAGTTCTGAAAGAAATTCACATTAAAAAACCCCCACAGAAGTTAGCTTTACTGTACTTTACCGTGCTTGATGGCTCTTCTCCTTTCAACACTCGCCCCCCCCCTCCAAAAAAAAAAAACTCCTTAAAAAAATCCTCCAGGAAGAAGCAGAAGACGGGAAGAGCAGGGAGATTGTCACTGCCCCTGCTGTTGCTACCTGATCAGGCGCTTGGCTTGAAATCTCCAGTCCAAGAGGAGACCTTTGTGCCGCTTTGCCCCCTCCCCCACGTGTGCTCTTCCTCTTGCTTCTCTGTCCCTGGCCCCCACTTGTCCTTGAACCCTGTTCCAGCTTCCTCCCTCCACCAGCATGCAGCCCGTACCTGTCTCTGTCCTTCCCTCTCTTCGCCATGTCCTCAGGCAAATTTGCATTAAGCAGAAATTGCTTTACATAGTGGTCTGTGGAATGGTCCACTTAGGTAAACTGAGAACTGTCTGGATCAGAAAAAGGAAGTAACTTGCAATACAATTAGTAAATGATAAAGGCAGCACTAGAAACCAGTCTCTTGACTCTCAGGCCAGGAATGTACCAAAACAAGCATACTTGGTTACTGTTTACTAAGTAAGGATGAGATGGAGAAAATAAATAACTTTTCATTTAGAGAATATTTCAGTTAGAAACCTTCCTCCCCCCTTTCCCTTTTCTTTCTTCTTTCCAGTCTCATTTATTTCTTTCCATTCAGAAAAAAAGGAAATTGAAGTTGTGTGTTGGTTTTCACTTCATCTCTGTTGAGTAATACTCAGATCACAAAAAAACTTAAACTGTCTATACATTGAATGTAGCACTTTTCATACCACCCTTAAGGTGGGTGAAATTCCCATGGTAGCGTGCCACAGGGGGAAGAACCCAGGAAAGCCCTCGAAACACTATCTCTTTCTTCTATCCCACATTTGTGCTTGGTTATTTGGCTCCTAAAGGAATAAAGTGCAATGCTGGCTTTCCTTTAGACTCTGAGGAATAATGCTAGTATCACAAAACCACTTGAAGAGAACATTCATGAGGTGCTTACTAAGATTCCTTTGGTGCTAAGCCTCAGACTTACAGGTTAGTGCTATAGGATATATCAAGAGGGATTTTGAAGTATCTGCTCCTGCTTCTCAAAAAGCTTATCCATTTTAGTTTCTTTCTTATTAAAGTCTTTTTTTCCTTTTGAGACTAGGGAAGGGCAGTGGCCACTCAGCCCAATCCCACTGCCAATCTGCATGGAAGCTCTGATCTGCTTTGTTTCCGTGCCGGGCCAGTTCACTCCTCCTTAGGGAGTCTAGTGCTCCCAATCCTCCCGTGGGCTCTCTGAACTCATATTGGACTTAATGTAGAAGCTTCATCAGCTTTAGCCTCAGAACTCTGGAGCCCAAAAAATCTACCAGGCTCAGCCTCCCCAGCAATGGGGATTACAGGCATGTGCCACCATGCTTGGCCTTATTTCATGCTTATTGTTAAAGAATGGCCTTTATTTCCAGTGCATTCTATTTTTATAGACTTCTCAGACAAAATTCCAGAAGTTCTTCCTCATAGAAATTAAAGAAATCACACATAGATACTCTTCAGAAATACAAAGAAAATAAAAATTCATTTGCTTAAGGTTGCCCTTATTTTGACAAACTTTTAGAGAAGGCAACTTTCTGACACTAAAAAAACAGGTTTGTCAAACAAAATGAGGGGATGAGGTCAGGAAAGAGAGAGGTGTCTCAGGTTGGGGCTGTTTACATTTCAGCCTGATGATTCTAAGTGGTTACACTAGCTGGTTGAACATTACATGAATTTTGGTTTGAAAAAAAGCACCACTTGACATTTCTGCTGAGGGGTTGGTATGGTGCTGGCATTCCCAAATTCCCAACAATTCGTTAGTCTATCACATGGAAACCAGCTCTTCTTTAGGATCTCAGCAAGTGGAATTCTGGGCACAGGTGCTTCATTTAACAGAGGAAAATCCTTTAAATCAATTTTTTTCTTTAAATATTGGGAGCATTTTTAGCATGAGTAAGTAGATTGCTAAGGATAATGTTTCCTTTATGTTGTTGAGACTATTAGGAAACAAAAAAAACTGGAGACAAATATTTTATAAAATTGTTGTGTGTGCTTGTGTTTCTGAATGTGTGTGTGTGTGTTTGTGTGATGTCCTTTTCATAAGTGGTGAGAATGTCTGTGTCTGCATAAGCCAAATGGAAAATGGTAAAGTTGGTTCTGACTCTTTCAATCTATTCCTACAGTGACATTTAAAAGGCCCAGGATCATGTTAGGATTGAATCAGGCAACACTTAAATTTTCAGAATGCCTTGCTATGACTTTAAATTGGTTTTGAAAAAATGATGCAGAAGAAGTAAAAGGCACTGAGTAGTAGGTCTCTTTTCAATATAATGGAAAAAGTATGCCAGAATGTCACCAGCTATTCACATGAAATGAACAATTCAAATACATCACAAAATATTCTCTACATAGTCATCATATTTTTAAAAGCCTATGCTCATTAATCTATGTATGTATACTTTAGCAATATATCAATAGAGCACCTACAGTCTGGAAACACATCCCTGAATAAACAGAAAGCAAAACATCAGACTTACCAGGTAAAGTAGGTGGAAGGTGCATACAAAAAGGCAAATTATGTTAACATCAGGCGAATATAGACGAGAGGAAGTGGGCATATCAATCTGGAGGGTTAAAAGATATTTGGTAAATATATCTTCATATTAACAATGCCCTGGATGTATTGTCGGCTGAAGTAATTTTCTTCTCTAGTCCAAATATTTTGTAGGGGCTGACAATAATTTCCTTTAAATTCAGAGTTCTTCATAAAAAAATTGTCCTGTTTACTGACAGTTTTTCTTAAAGGTATCTTTATAAGATTCACATTTAGCATCCATTCTCCCAGACTTTGAATACTTTTGAAGTCATGAAACCTCACAAGGGAAACTAAACGGAAGATAATAGATTTGTGGCCTACCTCCTCTTTCAGTTCCTGAGAATTCCTTTTTCAAGTAGTTTCTTACATAGTGAGGCATCCAAGTGAAGCTCCAGTGCTTTTCCTTAGAAGTTATGAAATCACCAGAAAGACAGTTAAGAATGACACACAAAAATCTAAGTTTTGTAGAGGAAACAGACTGGCAGTCTACACTTTGTTATTCACTTGATAGGCAGAGTCATTTTGACAGCCCTAACCTTCTAAACCATAGGTCCTGCTGAGCTCAGCAGGAGTCAAAGGCTGAGTACCATCTGTCAAAGCTTTATTTTAACTCCCCCCATTCTTATCCAGGCCTCTCTATAAAATAAGATGCTAAATGGACCATTGCGTGGAAGTCTCTAACTACATTTAAACTTAAGTGCATCACAACATTACTATCTCAGGGGCTAGAATTTCACAACAGCATCTAAGAAATGATTGCACAATTCTCTCACAATGCTTCCTTGGATGTGTGAAATTAATTAAGTATGGGATTCTCTTTCCTAATGGTTACTAACCAGCAACCATTAACGCTTAAAAATAAGAAGGAAGTTAGTTACACATCTTTATGATAGGAGTTCACTAACTTAACTTAGAAATGATAAGTGACTTAGGCACTTCATTTTTTTAGACTATATTCCTAAATTTGTTTTAATTAAACATTTACTGAAGGCAAATAAATGGCTAGTCTTCTTAGAATTTCCTAAGACATGGTCAATTGAGGATTCTAATGAGTATAAAAAGTCTTAGCCATGCAAAAGAAATTCAGAACCTATTCTGTCATATTCAGTTACAAAAAACAACAGCTTTAATCTCTCCTAGTAAAAACTGATTTAAAGTGTGGTAATGATTAGCTGCTAATTAGAAAACTTGGATAGAATGCACTGTGTACATTAAATAAGGCATTGCTGTAAGGAAATGTGGCAAATGCTGTCTCTAAGCATGAACATTTTGTGAAACAGAAACAACTGGTCTGTTTTTGTATAGAAATAATTTTTTTGCATCATTAATTAAACATTGTAAGTATTTAGTTTAATAGTGTTAATTAGTTCTTAAATAGATTCTATTCTATCCTAAAATTAAGTAAAAAAGTTTTCAACATTTAGACTCATACAAAAATAAAATTTTAGATTATCTCTAGTCTAACCCCCTGATTTATAAATGAAACCAACTTATTCTAAGATTAAAAGTATGTAAATATGTAAATTAGGTATTGGTCGAACTAGTTGACCTCTGAGGTTTCTTCTAACCCTGAAATTCTAGGATTCACTTTCAAAATTGTTCTTCCTTGAATAGTGCTGTCCTTTGTTCTGATGTACTTTCTTTTAAGTCTAGCCTAAAACAATGAGTGTGGAGTCTGTATGTAACATGATCAATGTAGTATGGCTATGATAAATTTATTAATTTTATACTTAAACAATGAAACAGGGAAATAGCAGCAAATGACTATTGATGTTTAAGAGAAAACATTTCAATTGTTCCCATATTAGGAAGAAGAACAATTTTTAATTGCTTGGTTATTTATAATTTCATTCTTTTCAGAAAAAAATTTAGATTAAGTTTTATCTTTTGTTGTGATCTTAATTATCCATAAGCACAATATTTTAATATGCAATGCCCAATAAAGAGGCTTGTATAAGAAACTATGAACTTCAGTTATATGCAGTTATATATTGATACATAAGTACACAAACACATGTATACATATATACATAAAATTGAACAAAATTGTAACAAAATCACGCTATTTGTGTCCTCTCACTTTTTTGGTTTTCTTCTGTGCATTTAAAATATTTTATTGGTGCTCTTTTTGTATATACATAAATATATATATATATATACATACAAACATCTATCTATCTATCTACCATTAACCCACCCTTACCATAAGCTCTCTCATAACAAATATGTGTAGTTCAGCAAAACAAATTAACACACTGGTCATGCCTAGGAATGCATATCTCACTGTGATTCTAGTCCATTCCCTCTATTAAGAGGTAGGAGGTATATTTGACCAACAGTCTCTTGAAGTCACTATTTAAATAGTTAACTGAATACCATATATATGAAATAAAGATATTTAAATACTTAAATATATATTAAATATATATTTATTAAATATATTATATTAAATATATTAATATATTATATAATATATTAATATATATTTTATATATATTAAATAAAGATATTTAAATTTTTAACTGAATACCACATATATGAAATAAAGATAGGCAAGAGTTAATGCTATCCTTACACATACATTCAGGTAGCCCTTGCTTCATATAAGAGAAGTTTGATGTAAATTTGAGGGACAAATTGAATCATATTTCATAAGCAAGAGGGGGCTCAAAGTTTAAATGATACCAGAGGTTAATCATTTTGCAATTTAAATAATCATTTTAGAATTTATCCTTTAAAAATGTAGATTTTTAGAAACCAATTTGGTTTGAAGTGAGGCATACCTTCCTTTTCCTCAAAATTCATGAAAAATGATTTAGTGTAATGTAATGACATTGCCTCATCCCTTCCCTGAGATTTCCTAATTTTGCTGTGTGTAGAGGTAGTCAAGCTGACCTAATACAAATTGAGCGAGGGGTTGCCTCCAGGGCCTGGAAAAGTCCCCTTTCACCCTCAAGTACTCCCCTAACTCCATGCTGGCCATCCCTACTTCATTTAAGAGAGGTAAAGCCTTCTATTCCACAATTAGAGATAACACTTAAAATGCTGAATATCCCTGGGAGAAGTAACACATTGAGTTAAATGAATTCATAGTGATAAATGTAAATAGCTTATCAGAGTCTTTTCTGAGAGCAGAGGGAAGTGGGAGAGAATAAGAGGATCTAGGAATCCAAGGGACTGGGAGGAGAGTGGAGGGAGTACCACAAAGATAAAAAGGGGCAGAAAGAAGCAGCAGCACCAGTAGATTTTGTCCATTTCACTTTCACTTGCTGGTAAAATTGTCCATAGAATAGTAGTGATGACTCACATTTATTTGTAAAGCACTATGAATAACGCTTTAAAATATGTGAAGCACTTTATATGCAAAGTCTCATTTAATCTTTACAACAGCCTTTTGAGGTATACCTATTATTTTCTCTATTTTACAGATAAAGAAACTGAGGCTTAGAAAGGCTCCAGGACCTGGCCAGGGTCACTTACCACAGAGTGGTTGTCCTGACTCAATGTCCAGAAGCCTTATCTACCGCACCACACTGACTTGTACTAAGGGCACAGCAGTGAGAGGAACTTGATGAATGTTTATTGAAGTGAATAAAATGTAGGTCAGAACTAGTACCAATGGGTGACAATTACAAGGAGAAAGATTTTGACTCAGTATGAGGAAGTACTTCTGAGCATTTAGAGATGTCCAGAATGAGTTATCTCGTGAGGTAGTGATTTCTCTCTCTCTAGAGGACCTCAAGCCAAGGCTGGATAATCAGTTGTCTGGGGTTTTATACAGAGGGATTTCATGAGCTAGATGACATTGTATGGTCTTTCTGATTCCAATTCTATGATTATTAACTTCACTGTAGAGAGGAGGAAATTGAGACATCTTTCACATAGCCACCAAAATAATCTTCCTAAAGCAGTGATCTATGTCACTTCCCTGCTCAAGAAATATTCAGGGACACTCTACTTCCTTTGGATAAAATACAAATTGCTTAGTTTGTTATTTAAAGCCCTTCACCCTTTGACTCTGGCCTTTCTTCCCTGGCTTACTGAACATGCCTCCCTTTCAGACACTCTATGTTACAGTCAAATTGACTAGCTTTCTGTTCCCCAAACCTGTCATCTTTCACCTCCATACCTTAGCACAGTTTTTCCCTGGATCGGTAGTATGTTGTTGTTGTTTTTTTTTTTTTTGTAGTTTAGTTGTTTTTCAGTTGTGTCTGACTCTTCCTGACTGCTTTTGGGGTATTCTTGGCAAAGGATTCTGGAGTAGTTTTCCATTTCCTTCTCTAGTTCATTTTATAGATGAGGAAACTGAAGCAAACAGGGCTAAGTGACTTGCCCAGGGTCACACAACTAGCAAGTGTCTGAGGTTGGATTTGAACTCAGGTCTTCCTGACTTCAGGCCCAGCACTCTATTCATTACACCACGTAGCTGCCCTAGGAGTATACTCTTTCCCCATCTCCACTTTTTAAAAGCTGTAGCTCCCTTTAAGGCTCAGCTCAGGTCCTACTCCATATGGGAAACTTGTCTGGGCATCTCTGGTTTCTAATGTTTTCTCTCTCAACAGATATCTAAATTTTCTTTTGACGTGTGTATATCTTGCTAGTAAATGTAACTTTTTTGAGGCCAGTCATTATAATTAATTTTGAGTTTATATCTCCATTGCCTTACATGTACTAGTCGCTTAATAAGTGCTTGGTTGAGTTGAATTGAGTTACTCAAGGTCACACAACTGGCTAGTAACAAGGTTTAGCATAGTGCCTAGCACATAGCAGGTGCTTAAAACTGCTTATTGATTTATTGAACTAGACCAAGAGTCCCACCTGTAAGGCCTGTGCTTAATAGCCTCCCTTGTCTTTCTTGTACAAGTATCCCATTACCATAAAGAGTACAGATCTCTATTGCTTCAAGTCTGTGCATCGGGTCAGTGACACTATTGTATATCAGGGTAATGTCTCACTGAGACATGACTCTTCTTGGACCACAAGCCCAAGAATCATTTTCAGTGATCTCTTCTTTCCCTTCATCTTCACAGAAAAGTCCAGAGATATTTTTCAATGTTAACTCACTTTTCCTTTGTGTCTTGCAGAAAAAAAAATACCAAAAGCCTGGAGAGCACTGAGATGTCTTTACTTACAGTGACCTTGGGCAAATCACTTAACCTCTGTGGGCCTCAGTTTCCTCATCTGTAAAATGAGGCAGTTGAATTAAAGAGCCTTTGTGGCTTCCAGCATTAGATCTGTGATTAGGGGGCAGTGTAGTAGAGGAGAGAAAGAGCTCAAGATTGGGGAGAAAGAGAATTGAAGTCCTTCCCTGTCCCTATTGCTGATTCATTGTGAATCTTTGAGTAGTCTATCCTTTGTGTTTCATTTTCTTCATCTGTAACATAGAAGTTAAAAGAATACTTGACCTAATTTATCTTGTAAGGATCAAAAAATAATAACAACAGCTAGCAACTACATAACCCTTTAATGTTTGCAAAGCACATTACATATATTACCTCACTTGATCCTAATAACAATCTGGGTGAAGTATGTACTATTATTTTCCCCATTTTACAGAAGAGGAAACTGAGGTTGAGACATTAAATGACTCACTCAGAGTCATATAGCTAGTAAATGTCTGAGGCAAGATTTGGACTCAGGTCTTCCTGATTCCAAGTCTGGCACTCCAGCTACTGCTCCATATAGCTGCCTAATGAAATAATCAATTAGCAAACATTTATAATGTATGTGAGGCCTAGAAAAATATAAATCACAAAGAGTAAGGCGGTAGTATCAATGTGATCTCTCTTTTTCCTCCTCCTCCTCTTTCTCCTTTTCCTGCTAGCTCCTTGAGAGCAGGGATTATTTTATTCCTTTCTGTGTATTCCAGCACTTAGCACAAGGCCTGACACATAGTAGGTGCTTAATAAATGCTTGTTGACTGACTGTGTTTTTCCTTATTTCTTGTAGTTTGAAGAACTAAGTTGCTTGGAAAAGCCTTAAAGGCTACTTGGGCATGAGTGAGGGGCACACAACCGCTCCTTCAGCATCACACATCACATAAAATCTTCCTTGTAAACCTTAAAGTGCTATATTAATGCTATCTATTGTTATTATTAGGGCAACTAGGTGGAGCAGCGGATTAAGCACTGGGCCTGGAGTCAGAAAGACCTGAGTTCAAATCTGGCCTCAGACGCTTACTGGCTGGGTGACCCTGGACAAGTCACTTAATCTTGTTTGTCTTAGTTTCCTCATCTGTAAAATGAATTTGGAGAAGGAAATGGCGAACTGTCCCAGTATCTTTGCCAAGAAAACCCCAAATGGGGTCACAAAGAGTCAGACACAACTGAAATGACTGAACAACATCCCTATTATTATTATTATATGTGATCTGGATCAGACTATTCTAAGGACTAGTTGGGCATTTCCCCATGTCCTATGGAGTTAATTACCATTCATGCGTTTGTAACGGTGGAGATGGTAGGAAGCTAAGTTGATACCCTAGGAAAACCATGCATAGTAGCTTTGTATCATGGGGATTTTCTTGACTTTCTCTGTGGACATGATTTTATCTCGACTATGACCTCTCCCCCCTCCAGGATTTTCCATTCCATGAATTATTAGAATGGAAGTAGAAGCCGAAAGCATGGATTAACTGAGTAGCCTGGGGCATCCCAAGGCTTTGATTTATCATTTCCCTCATTTTTGATAGAAAGCACTTTATGTTTGACCTGGCTTTTCATCCTCAAAATTGTATTATGAAGACCTATAGTCCTGGGGTAACTTCCCATAAAGGTCCTCTAGAAAGGTGACAAAGAAAACCAGCCAGCAGCAAGTTATAAGCTCCGTGGCCCAGCAGACAAATCTTTAAAACATCTGCTGCATGAAAAGAAGCAAGACACAGAAATGGCTGAGGGCAAGAGGGCATTGAAGAAATGGGAAGCCCTGGTGGTGCTCGGCCTAGTCTCTCTCTGCATGCAGACAGCCAAGGGAAGGCCGAACACCTGTTCTCCTACGTTCCTGCTGGCCTCTGTTGTTTGTGACTGCTGCCAGAAGGGTCCCAGGAGAGGTGTTGGAGCCTTGTCATGGAACAAGGAAAGCTGAGAGTGTGGCAGTTGTTTCACAAATGTGAGGATGTGGCTGTTCACCGCAGGGAGTCCCATTTGCCTTTTAATGTGCTCACGACTCTAACCTCAATGTGAGACTCTTGGTGCTGGAGTATTAAATTTGGGAAAGCTGTTTTTAAACCCTAGATGGCACCAACAGGTCATTTCCCTATCTCTCAAACAGCAGGCCACTTGTTGCAGAGAACTCAGTGGTGCCTAACCTTCAAACACCCTTATATGGTGATTCTCAAGTTTTTTACAGGTAAGTGTTATAGTGGGAGGAATGCTGAATTTGGAGTCAGGAAGACCAGAGTTCTAGAACTGCTTGACACGTACAAACTGTGTGACCTGAGCAAGTCACTTGATTGCTAAGTCTCAGTTTTCTTATCTGTAAAATGGTATGGTTGTACTTGATGACCTCCTCGAAGATCTCTTCTGTTTCTAAATTCTATTATCCTTTCATTTGAAATGAAATGTTGGTGGAACATTTGGAATAAAATATTTTAAATAATTTAGATGTCTATTAATGGCACCATTAATGACATCAAATAGCATAAGGCTGATTTAAAAAAGCTTTTATTTCATATCAGTTAGATGGTATAGCTGGTAAAGTGCTGGGCCTAAAGGCCTCAGACACTCTGGGCAAATCATTTAATCTCTGTCTGCCTTGGTTTCCTCATCTGTACAATGGTGATAATAATAGCACCTATCTCCTAGGGTTGTTGTGAGAATAAATGAGATAATAATGTTACGAGGATAAGATGAGACAATAATTGTAAAGAGCTTTGCAAACCTTGAAGTGCTAAATGCTAGCTATTATTATTATTAGCAAATGCCAATATTAAAAATAATAGTGAGAAATATATGACTAGTTTCTGTCAGTGAACATTTTATAATTAAGTTAAAATTAAAATAGCACTGTACCTAGAATTAAATCCTGGCTTTGCTATGTACTAACCATATGACCTTCATTAAATCATATCATCTCTCTGTGCCTCAGTTTCTTCATTAATAAAATGAGATGTATAAGCTAGTTGGAGGTGTCAAACTCAAATAGAATGGGCTTTATACTGACTTAGAAAATCAGAAGTTAACATTATCTGTGTTGTATTATATTTCTGTTTCTATTGTTAAGCATTCCCTAATTACATTTGAATCTGTTTCCAGTCACAGTGCAGAGTTTTTCAGGATGCAGCTCCCATTAGTTGACCTAGATGATTTCTAAGGTTTTGTCCAAATCTTAATTTATGATCTTATGATTCTATATAATAATATAAGCCTATCTTTAAAAATGTTTCACAACCATTATTGTTTTTCACTTTTGGAGGAAAAAAAATTTGAGGGATTAATTTCAACTTGAAAAAAATTGGGATTTTTTTTGCTTTTCATTCATTGTGTTATTATAGATGCCTTTGCAATGTTGATAGAGCTTGGAAATTTTTCTAAAACTTGGTAACATCAGACTTTACCCATCAGGATTATATAAAATAAACTGCAATTAAAGATAACTGTCATCACATTTGCATTCTTTTCATAGTGTGGACTTGTTGTTTAAACTTTGTACATTTTTAAAAAAAAGATTGAGTTTTGGTTATTAATACTTTTGGTTTCTTGTCTATTCCAACTTCCTACCTTTACTGTTTTCCATAATGAGAACACGAAAAATTTTTTCAGTAAAAAATATACGAGTCCTCTGATGCCTCGTTGTGGTATATAGAGGTCATCCTGAGTTCTTGAAGACTGAGTACAAGCTCTGGGATGTTCTCCCAAGCTGGAAAAGTTTTGCATACAGGCCAGGAGACAGACTATACATCTCTTGCTCGTGGACTAGCCTACCTAAATTTGGAGATATTTATTCCCAGGTTAGCTAATGAATATTTTGATTATTGCAACTCTTACAGCCCATATTGTAGAGATGTCACAATCTGTGTTTGTGAAAGGAGTGTCCACATCAAGGAAATCACCATTCTTGAATGGCGTGAAGTATAATACAAAAATATCCTAGAAAATCAATAATATAAATAGACACTGGCTATTTCATGTTCATTCTGTTCATTGGATATCACATTATTAGGGTATTCAATATCTGATTGTAGACAAATAGGAAGTCAATGTTTCCATTGTATCTGGAACTCTTACACATATACCCCAAAGCTAATAGAGTCTCAGACAATTAAAATATCAGATGTATAACCTATGTAGACTCCAGAATACCTCATCCTTACAAACATATTTGTACTTGGCTGCTGGGGAGATATTAAACAGGGTCACAGAATACAAAACGTAGACCTGAAACATTTCTGCCCTGGTTGCCTTTCCATGGAACAAAGTACTAGTAAAGACATACAGAAACATGAGTGTGTCAGGGAGGTCCCTGGAGGATTCCAAACACTGTAACTGTATCCTTTCCAATTCTTGGAGGTTTAAATGGATCTGAATTTCTTTTTGCAAACCAGCAAATCCACCAAAGGTTCCATAATTGTGACCAGTCTAATTCACTACTAGTACCAGACATCATTCTTCCTCCTCCTTAAATTTCTTAATTACATATTAATGGTGAAGCAGTGCAACATAATGGTGTCTGACTCAACTACATTCTATAGATATAGTACTGACTGACCTCCTGACTGCTGCTATCCCTGGCCATGGTGCTGATGTTATCCTCCTCAATAGCCACTTTCTTCCTTCTACCACATAGAATGTTTGGGGCCTTCCTGGATGTCTCTAGTTAAAGTTCCTACCCAGAAAAGGTGAATGTGCATTAACTCCTGTGTGTAGTTGTCTGGGTCTTCCCCCTATCACTTAGAATCCTAAAAGATGTTGATAAGTTAGAGTATGGGTTGAATGTAATATAAAGAAATTTTTAGGGATGAATGAAAAGAACTACAAAGATGTGAACAATCAATTTCACAAGTACAATGTGGGAGAGGTTTGTCTAGGAATATAGATGTGCTTTTTAGTGGAATTTAAACTCAATATGAGTCAACAGGATGATATAGCAGCCAAGAAAGGTTATGCAATTTTATGCTCCATTAGGGAAGGATAGAATCAAGGATGAGTGGGGTGAATGTTCCGCTATACTCTGTCCTGGTTAGACCACACCTAAGGTATTTGGTTCAGTTTTGGGCATCACATTTGAGGGAAGTCATCAATAAGCTAGAAAACATCTAGAAGAAGGTGACTAGGATGGTGAAAAGACATGAGTACATCTCATAGGAAGATTGATTAAAGGAATTGGGGATGTCTGTCATGTCAAAGAGAGGTCTTAGAAGGAGACCTTCAATTATTTGAAGGATTATCATGGAAAGTGGGATTAAACTTGTTCTGTTTGGTCCCAGAGGTCAATGTAGGAGTGGACAGAAGTTTCAAAGAGATACATTTAGGCTTGATGTAAGGAAAAACTTTCTAACAATTAGAGCTGCTTAAAAATGGGACACTTTGCCTTAGGAGGTAGTGGATTCTCACGTATTGGAGATCTTCAAGCAAAGGATAGATTGGATAAGATGGAGACTCTTGTTCAGATATAGGCTGGACAAAATGACCTTTGAAATTCCTCTGAAATGTGATATTTTGTTATTCTGATTCTATGAAATCAGGTTCCTATATGCCCATGACCACTGATTGAAAAGATTCAAAACTTCATTAATCCTAGGCTGGAGGATAGTAGGCATGCTAATCAACCCAACAGACATTACCTAATTTTTGAAATTTTCAAATTGAGTCTGGTCCTTCCATATATCCTCTGTCTCTAAAGAAAATCATACACCTTTGTAGAAGTCAAAGTGGTCATAAAATCATACTTCCTGATCCATAGTAAATAGCAGTTATATATGGTGATACCATTCAAGCTTTGATAACTGAAGAAGAGACCCAGCTCATCTCCCTTCTTATACTTTGATGGATCCATAGAGCAGAGTGCAATGATATAGATCGAAGCCATACATAAACATGTATTGTTCATATATATATATATATGCATATATTGCATTGTATACACTTCTTGTCCATATCTTTCCATGAAGCCTCTAAAAAGGTTTTTACTAATATAATAGTGGTTGTCTTCCAATTGTTTTACTGTATTGTAGTTACTAGTACAATACAGGCAGACCACATTTTGTCCCTTATTTTTGATACATGCACAGGTCACCTCCTTTTCTGACTATATATTCTTGTGATCATGGTTTTTAGGCTGCTTTTTGTATGCATCATCACATGTAATATGCTGTAGCCTATTTAAGCACCATTGATTTTTGGATTTTGGGATCATTGGTTATTTTGATTTTAAAAATTTTGATCATGGCATACCATGATTTGTAGATATGGAAGAATTACTGGTAGAACACTGGTGTTGAAAAGTTGGTCTTTTGTGTCAGAGAGCAGCTTGGGATCATCAAAAGCATGATGCAATTTCTCAAATTAAACTCAAATCAATTTAATAAGCATTAATTAAATGCTTATTTTGTACTGGGCACTTTGCTAAACCCTGGAGATACAAAGATATAATCAGATAGAGTCTCTACTTTTAAGAAATCATGTTCTAACTGGGGTAGGGGCAGCAGCATATATAAGTATGTATATGTTGGAAGAAAATGAGGAGGGAGAGCATTCCAGATGTGGAGAATTCTTGAGTCTACACAAAGGTACACAAGTGAGGAATGGGATGTTAGGCATAGTGGATGGGAAGAAGGTCAGTTTGTCTAGAACGGAATACTTGAATAGAAGAAAGTGCTTGGGTGAGAAAGTAGCAAACACGCACTTCACGTTCTGTCAGTTTCCCTGAAGGTATTATCAAAGAGTTTTTTTTAAAAATACTTTAAGTAATTAGAATTTGATGGTAGGTAATAAATGTGTTTTAATATATTTCAACACATTCTTATTTGGTGAAATTGGTGACAAACGTTTTTCTTATTTATCTCATGAATGGTAACGAAAAATCATCTTTTTCTTCTAAATTTGAAACCTTATTTTCCGTTCATTCACTGTAACAACTGATATTTAAGTACTACTTTAGCTTGTCAAATGTTTTCTCTAGTTATCTCATTTGTAGATCTGGCAGGTGATATAATTCCCAATGTATAGATAAGAAAATGAGGCTCAGAGAAGGAAAGGGCCTTGGTCCAAGCTAATAGAAGCCAATTAATCAATAAGAATTTATTAAAGGGCCTATTATAAGCCAAGCATTGTGTTAGGAGATACAAAATCAAAGTGAAACAGTCCTTTCCCTCAAGGGGCTACAATGCACACATATAGACATATTATACAAAGGTAACTTTGAGGGGGAAGACAGTAGCTGTTGAGAGACAGGGTGGGATGGGAAAGGCCTCACACAGATGACATTTGAGGTGAGCCTTTAAGAAATCAGGGATTCTAAGACATAGTTGTGAAGAGGGTGTGCATTCCAGGCATGAAGGATACCCCATGTAAAGGCATGAAGATGGGAGATGGAGTATTGTGGGTGAAGAATGATAAATAGGCCAGTATGACTGACTTGTCAAGTACCCCAAAGGGAGCGACATGTAAAAAGAATGGAGAAGGAAGAGATCAAGTTGTGAAGAGGGATTTACATTTAGTAATAAAGAGTTTATTGATTAGGGCAGTGGCATGGCCAGATCACTGCTTTAGGAAAATTGCTTTGGCAGATGTATGGAGGGTGTCTTACAGTGTGGAGAGACTTGAGGCAGGAGGCTATTGCAATAGTTCAGGGGAGAGGCTGTAAGGACCTACCTAAACTAGGGTGGTTGCTGCACAAGTGATGGATTAAAAACTAGGTTTTCCTGGCTCCAAGTCTAATACTCAGTTTATGAAGCACCTACTACATGCTTGATCCTATGCTGGGCTCTGAGGATACAAATACAAAAAAAGAAAATGTTCATGACCTCAAGGAGCTTACATTTTACAAGGAGACCATATGTATGTAGATAAGCATATGCAAAATACATATAAAATACAAGGTCTTCTTTGATAAGGGAGGAAGGGAGAATGCTAGCAGCTTGGAAGATTAGTAAAACCTCCATAGAGTAATTTTGCTGAGAGGGATTGTAAGAGGTAAAGTGAAGGGGAATGTATTTTAGGCGTTAGGAGAGAGCCAGTGCAAAGGAACAGAAATGGAAGAAGGCATATTGAGTGTGAGGACTGGTAAGCTCTTCCTTGTGCTACCTTTAAAAAAATTCATAGTTGAAAACCAAATACCAAAAACAATCTCCTGAAAATTTTTTCTGAAACCAAGAGTATTTCTCCAAAATATTGTTTAGCTATTAGATTTGATTTCAATAAACATTTTTGGTCTGCTTAGAAGTTAATATATTAGAGAATATACATTTCCTTCTGCCTCTACTAAAAGATGGTGTCTGTAATTAAAAGTCATTGTGATCCTTTAGTAGAAGCTTATCCTCATGCTAACGGGTTCTGTACAAAATGAAGTTAAAGCCTGAATTTCTTAATAGAGCACATTTGAGTGATTTTTTTTCCCCTTTGCTTTTTTTCCATTGCCTAGATTATGAATGTTATAGACTTGATTGATTTTGGATGTGATAATAAGGATTCAAGTTGCTCAGGGTTTGTGAGCCTATTTAAATGTAAATAGCAGGAAACTGGTAATGAAAGCTTGTTTATTTCACTTAATGGAATACAAGCTATCTTTAAAGAGATAACCTACAATGGAAAATACATGCAAAGTGGATCTGCCTCCAGTAATTAGTATGGCTCTGTCTTTACATTTTCCTTGACCTTTTGACCTAGAAATAATTATTGGAGTTGGGCTGAACCAATTTTATTGCTTTCTTTGGTCTAATTATTTGTAATGATTAAATTCTATATGCCCTTTAAAATAATTTCTTGATCTATTCTGCAAGCAATTTTTTATTAATGAATGACAAATGATGTCTTTTAAAATGAAGATGGAAATTTTCTTCCTTTAGATTTTTTATTTCTATTGTCTTTTTTATTAGAATTAAACAATTTTCTGTGTCAATTACCAATAGCTTGGTTTCTTAGTTATAGATATGGTATGAAATTGAAGCTTTACATGAATTTATGAATTGTTATTAATTGAACAGGTTTTTAAGAGTAGGAGAACAGCTCATATTTATATAACATGTTAAGTTTATAAAGGACTTACAGATATAATCTCATTTGAGCTTCAAAACAACCCTATGAGGTAGGATGAGGAAACAAAGGCTGAAGAAGGTTAAGTGTCTTGCTTTTACATTTATACTGCTTGTTTGGTGCCAGAAGCAAGATTTGAACTCAGGTCTTTCCAACATCAAGTCTAGCAGTCTATCAAAGACTTCTCAATGCTGAAATGGATGCTGCATGACCAGCTATGTAAAATGGAAAAAAATGAATAAGCTACTGTTTCAGGAAGATATTTTAAGATAGAAAATCCCATATAATGGATATCAAAATAATAGAGTATCTGGTCTCCTTAGATGGCTCAAAGTGTGTAATTGAAAAACAAGTACTAGATTAAAACTGGAAATATGAAACTAATTAATTTTTTTTATGTCTAAAGAAAGAATCCACCAGAGAAAATCCACTGAAGTTATTTTTACAATTGTTATAGAGGACTCCCTCCTACTTTGACACTCTTCCTGATTCACTAAGACATTTCTTAGAAAGCCTTCTGCTGACTTTGACAGTCCCATTAACCAATGGATGGGAAGAGTTTTTTCAGCTTTGGTTTCATTGGGACCAATGTCAAAGGAAAAGTTTAGTATTTTATATTCCTGATAGCTAATTCTTCTTTCCCATTTTGAAACATATGACACTTCACAGTAGAATGGAATAGGAATAAAAAAAATATATGTAAGGCTAGACCCTAAAGTTACTAAATTGTGCATATGCTTAAGAGATCCAAGAAAGAGTAAAAAGACCCATCTGTACAAAAATATTTATAGCACCTCTTTACATAATAGCAGAAAATCTGCACATGAAGGAACTGCTTTTCAATTGAGGAATGGATAAACAAATTATGGTGTATGAATTTAATGGAATATTATTACACCATAAGAAATGATGAAATGGACAGTTTCAGAGGAAAATGGGAAGATCCATATGATGTGATGTAGAGTGAAATAAATAGAACTGGGAGAATAATTTACATGAAAACAACACTCTAAAGAAAAAGAACTTTGAAAGACTTTAGAACTCTGATCAATGCAATGATATATCATGATGCCAAAGGACTGAGTGCTGACAGACTTAAAAAGTAGAAAGAGACATATGTTTTGGACATGACCAATGTGGGAATTTATTTCATTTGACGATGAATATCTGTTATGGGAGATTTTATTACTGTTCAGTTTGGGGGAGGAGTGGGAGGGAAACAAAATAAATGCTTGTCAATCAGAAAAAAATAAAGATAGAATTTTTAAAAAATAAGAACGAGGTAAAAGGGACGCTAATTTTAAAAATGATGCTTCATTGCAGGGAGGGACTTGATGCCATAGAATTTTGTGGTCCATATGCTCTTTTTTTTTCTAGGTCTAGTCTGTTCTTTAATGGGAACACCAGATAGACACAAACAACAAATATTTAACCCTCAGTGCAAGTTGTTTTTATGTACTAAAGTACACCAAAATGTTGCCTTAAAAATGACATTGGAATACCCTACATCAGATTTTTAAATTTTCTATTTGAGACTCATTGTGGTGGAGCAGAAGAACCACTAGACTTGGAATTTGAACACCTAAATTTTAGTTCCTGCTCTGCCACTTCCTGGGGCAGGTAGGTGGCACACACAGGGGATAGAATGCTGGGCCTGAAGTCAGGAAGATTCATCTTCCTAAGTTCAAATCTGGTCTCACCCACTAGCTGTATGACCCTGGGCAAGTCATTTAACGCTGTTTGCCTCAGTTCCCTCATCTCTACAATGAGCTAGAGAAGGACATGGCAAAGCATTCTAGTATCTTTGCCAAGAAAATTCCAAATAGGGTCATGAAGAGTCTGGCACGACTGAACAACTACAACAGACACTTTCTAGATGTTTAACCATAGGCAAGTTATTTAACCCTTATAAGCCTTTGTTTCCTCATCTGTAAAATGGGTATAATAATACTTGCATGGTCTACTTCACATGATTGTTAATGAAGTTCTATTCTACATAGAAACTATTATTACTAATATTGTTTTAAAGAAAGATTCTGTTCTCTAGGGGAAAAGTCTGGAGAAAACTCCATTTGTGAAATTGAGTTGATCAAATCAAACCTTGTTTTTAGAAACAGTTTTCCAATAATTTTGTTCATACACTAGATAGAGCTGAATGTTTTGGAACTATTATTCTGGAAACAAAGACGACACATTCATTTGTAAACTCATTTAGTAATTGACTTATAGAAACCTTTAAAAATGTGCTGTCAGAGTAAAATGCTGTTTCCTGACATTTATGCAGTCTGCATAATAGATTTCTGCCAGACAATATCTTTCCTTATTGAGTATTTGAGTCATTTATACAGCACCATTCATTTCCATGTGTTTTATAGGATTAAGCACTTTCTGGACATTTTTAATGCCAGATGACATAAGGATGCTTCTGGAGGTCTGCTATGATGAAGTTTATATATCACTGCAGTAATGGACAATGTGATCCAACTTATAGCATCATGCAAATGACTAATCTGCAATTTGATGGAAGTAAAATGACTGACCTTTTAAATGTTTGTTTGGTTCTAAGTGTCCCAAGCAATCAATATGAACATCATTGTTTATATTTTATGTTACTGATTCCATTAATGTATGCCTGTGGAGTGCTGGGGCAAAGCATTAGTTCCCAGGACATTGGCAGCTGGTGGGTGGCATTTATCAAATGGAGAGGCAGTTTGTATTGACTTCTGATAGTTTTTGAATTTCTTGAGCTCAATGTTTCATGAGCTGATTATACAATTTTGGTAAGCAAGCCTTTTATTGCTCAGAAGCCTCCTCAATTAAATAATTAATGAACCAATTTGTTAAAAATGGTCTCTTTAAACTGCAGACTCATGAACTTTTCCATATATGGCATCTAAACAAGAGATCTGGGGAAAATTGAGTTCAGAAGATGATGTTCTGTAAGGTAATATGGAAAGTATTGACTTGGCAGTCAGAGGACGTAGGTTCTGTTTCTGCCACTGTTCAAACCGAGTATGCCAATCCCTTAGAATCTTTGGGCCTCAGCTTCCTCAATTTTGAAATAAGGAGATTGGGCTAGTGAATTGCCAAGGTCTCTTCTAGCCCTATTGTTCTGTCATTCCATAGATCACTGACAACATATATGTGAGTAAATACACATAGAGAGGAGTAGAACTCCCTAGACTGGGGTTCATAACCCTTTGTGTCATGAACTCCCCTTGGTGGCTTGATGAATGAAGCCTATCTATCCCTTCTCAGAATAATGTTTTAAAATGCATAAGATAAAACACATAGGATTACAAAGGAAACCAAATATATTGAAATAGTTATGTGTATGTTTGTATAGGTGCATAATAAATATATGTTTACATTCTCCAAAGTCATTTGCCAAGTTCATGGAGCCCTAGAAAATGGACTACTAGATTTGAAGTCCAGAAGACCTGTGGAGTCCAGAAGACCTGATACTTCAAATTAAACACTCACTGAGTGATTATGGTTACTTGGCTTTTGAGGTTCACACAATTCTCTAAGACTATATTACAGATGGGTTGCTATCTGCAACAGTGGAAGGAGTTACCACATGGACAAAATCATAGATCCTTTATCCATTGACACATGTACATATAGAAACACTAGCCCTTCAAGGAATTCAATTAAACAAATAATTAAGTACCTACACTGTGCAATATACTGTGCTAGACCTTGGGGAGGAGATAAAAAGATATATCAGACATAGCCTGTGTTCTCAGATGCTACAACTTTTCTAGATATGGAGAAAATGAAACATGAATTTTGTAACTAGCTTAATTCACTCACTCACACGCACAAATAGTTTATGTAAAGGAAAAAAAATGAAAATAGCATTCTGTTCCATTTCCTAAACTCACCTCCAGTGACTGAATTACTTGCAAAGCCGCTATATACAATTTATATATAGATTTTTCTTTTATCTCTTAATCTCTTCCCCTACATGAAACCTACTCAAAAGGAAAAGTACCACCTGTTACTGGGCCCAAACAATAACTTAGAGTTGGTCATTGAATAGAGGGAGGCAAACAATCTACTTCAACATTTATTAACTCTCCAGTGCTTTGTGGCATGTTATGTACTGGAGTCCCTAACAATTTAAAATTAACCGCCAAATGTCCAATTAAAAAAATCATGAGTTGGATGAGTTGGTTTTTAAGTACAAACACACACACTCACATACAACGTTCTCTTATTGGCAGATTTCTGCATCATTGGAGCTATAATCTATGTCACTGTTATTATTTTTGACATCACGAGAGAAAAAGAATAGATCAACAGAGCAGACATAAGTTCTAACTGACATTCTTAGTCGGACTTAGTGTCACTTTTCTTTAAACTTCACATGCCTCACTTATTTGCGTTGCCATCTTAGACTGTGCTCACTTAAATTTTATTGAGTGTTTAGTGGATGTGAATTGAAGATAAAGTGTTCTTAAGAAAAACAGATAAGCAATTTATAACACATGTTAAGTGAGAAAGTACTCTTCATAGCAATCCAAAATCTACCATAAGGACAGGAGATGCCTTCCTCTTTAAAAAATAATTCAAAACCATAATGAATAAAACTTGCTTACAATGCATATTTAAGATATTTTTCTGATATCAAAATATAATATTGATTCAACATGGGCTAATTTTAAGTTCCATTTCAAATATGAAGCTAAGTTTGGAGGAGAAATAATATGAAGAGTATTTGGAAATTAATTAGCATTCCTTCAATGCTGAGAGTTTCTGAAGTATATTAGAGATAATGCAAAAGTTAGGGAAAATAGGAGAATCAAGATATGAACCAAACACCAGATCGATATGTTTTATAGAGGAAATGCTTTAATATTCTTACCTTGGTCTTTGCAAAGCTCCTCCTTTTAGCCCTTATTAATTTCTCCAGTCCTTGAAAATATTTTATTTCAGGTGTCAAAATCTTAATTCTCTCAGATTACAATTATTCACTTGCTGCTTAGGATTTCAGCACCTGCTGCAAGACATGATGTGCCAAGCAGAATAAAGAAACCAGTTATTAACACTCCAAGGTTGGCCCGCCCTTCATCCCACAATTCCTTTTGCATGTCTCCTTATTGATCAGAGCATGTAGCTTTTGTCGCTTGGGAATTACTGATTCAGTGTTTTATTTGACCATTTATCTCTTTAGTAAAATTGTTGCCATCTCTTTGACCTTTCAAAAATGTTTATGACAAGGTATTTTCAGTTAATTGCCCACAGGAAGAATTAAAAACCTTGGGGTTGGCTCTCCTAGTCACCAAAAGGTAAGCAAGAATTTCTTGTATAAACAAAACCCAGCAGAATACGAATTTTAACTTTCATTTGTTATCATTTTGGGTGCTGTTGATATGGAACAAAGTATAAGTGTATTAACTATGCCGTACATTTTGGACTGAATAGCCTACTGCCCAGGTTGAGATAATTGAGGAGTATGATGCTAGTAATAAACTGAGAAGCAGCTTGGTTTAGAAGAAATCCAGGATTTGAATCCCACCTGGGACACTTGTGGCTCCATGACTATGGATATGTAATTCAACTTCTCAGCCTCAGGCAACTCTCTAAGACAAATATGGATTGTGATTCCCATTGGTGAAGGGAGCTCCCACATTGGGAGCTCACAGTCCCAAATCATAGGACCTTGAGCATAATAAATAATATTCTTACTAGTGTGAATATAAATAACAAATGACAATTGCCGTTACCTTAACCATAATACCAGTAACAATAATAATTAGAATGAAGCTAGAAGATACTGTTACTTTTCAAATAAGCAAAACTATCAATAGGCTAGGGAAAGGGAAGGGCATGAAAAAGAACAAAACATATATATGTATATATATACATGTATTATATATACACACACACAAAAACATACATACACTTACATACATGTACAACATACCATACACACATACAAACATACATATATGTTTACATACAAAATGCACAGAGATACATGACATCCCAAAAATCTCTGTGCAGTTTTAAGCAGCTAGGTGATGCAGTGGATAAAGTGCCAGGCCTGGAGTCAGGAAGACCTGAGTTCAAATCTAGTTTCAGATTCTTACTGGCCGTGTCACCCTGGGCAAGTCACTTAACCCTGTTTGCCTCAGTTTCATCGTCTGCAAAATGAGCTGGAGAAGGAAATGGCGAAGCATTCTGGTATCTCTGCCAAGAAAACTCCAAGTGGGGTCTGATAAGTTGGACATAACTGAAAAAAAAATGACCGACAGCTCTTTAATGACCTCAAATATGTCCTAGAAGTGTATCAAACTTGTTCCATCAGTTACTTCTTTTTCCTGCCAACTAGGGTGATGATGGAACCAGCGAAAAGTATTTTTCGGGTTTTGTGGATATCACTAGTATTGTTGCTCATCCATCATTCTCAAAGAGGACCAATGCCATTGCAAGGGCAATGTCTTGACTTGTGCATGAATTGGATTTAAGTGAGGCAGAGCTGTGCAAAATCATCAGCCTTGCTTTCTCTTCCAGAGTCATCAAAGTCCAGGCGCCAGACAAAGGTCAAGACAACTGTCAACGACCCAGGATGCAGTGGGTGACCTTGACCTGTACACTCATTCTGAGCCATCAGAACCTAAACAATGAGCCACAGAGGCTTGGGTCAGAACAATTATTAGTCATTCAATAAAAGCCAGAATGATTTGAGTTTAAAGGCCTAGTCAAGTAGCTCCATTTAAAACACAATATGTTTTTTTAAAAGCCTGTCTATTCAAGCTATATTTCAAGAAATAAAAAATGAAAACTCTGCAGGACAAAAAGTAAGTTGTTTCAGCTTTTGAAAGAAGGAAGAGGAGAAGAAGATGATGAAGAAGAAGGTGAAACTGAAGATGAAGATGAAGAGGAGGAGAAGAAAAAGAAGGAGAAGAAAAAGGAGAAGAAGAGGAAGAAGAAGGAGAAGGAGGAGGAGGAGAAATGTATCACCAAGTATGCACTCAACAGTGTTGGATATCCTTGGACCTCTGTTGTTAAGTTAATTTGGAGGAGAAAGAGAGAAAGATAAGGAGGAGAGGGAAAGATTTTGCTTTCACTTTCTGTGGAGCCAAAGGGATATCAAATAACCAAAAAAAATACAAGCAATTTGACTTTAGGTCTTGAGATGTGTGAGTTTTACACCAGCCACTCACTTTGAAATGGACAGTATACACTTTTTAGTACACTATACTTGTACAATCCTTTCTTGGGCTCTAGGAATTGATGAATGTCAGGATAGTTTTTGTACTATTACCATTGTTTCTTGTCTTCTTCAATGGCCTAACAGAAGTCAGATATTTTCACCAGATAATCACCGTTCCTTGATGATGGGATAAGTAGTTCTACACTCTCTCTATAACTTTTCACTATTGCAAAAATGAGCCAGATATCAGAAATCTCACAGTTACAGCTAAACCCTTTAGAGTTGATTTTATTTAGTGTTCTCTGTAATTTCTCTTATTGGGAACTGGCAAGAAAATAAAGTTCTCTAGGAGGTTGAAAAATGCCATATTTTTATAGACTCTGAAGCCATTGGTAAGATACTGTCATTTCATTAAAGAAAATATTAAACTCTTTCCATCCAGTGTAATTCCATATTGTGGTTATCAGCATCACTAATTAAGAAAAAACAAATTATCTTTCTTTTCTTTCTATATGCTCTTCTTCAATTTTTTCCATTTTATGGTTTATAATTGATAAAACTAAATCACTAAAATAGAATTTTCATTGTGTTGTGAATCATCTTCACAGTAAACATTAAGCTGCCAAAAGACAATGTCTAGCCTTTTAAAAATGACTTTACAAAGCATATATTTCCATGAAATACAAAATAGGAGTTAGAATGTATTATATTTTATATTTGGCCAGCCTATTGCTTGATTTTCATGAGGCAATTTCTGATTTCTTTTAAGTTCTTGGCACACAGATCAGGGCTTATTTTCATAGCTGCATTGGCCTGCTCTCATTTTTCTGTAGTGTATCACTTCTCACTGAACTGTGGAAATGGGGTCAAACATATCACAAGGTGGTGAATCTTAGGATGGGAGTATGAACAATGCTACAGTGCTGGGTGAGATCTGACAATTCAAATTAATCCGACATACAGGTGCCTTTAAGAAAGTATATGCAACTATTATGGAAATATTGCAGAGGTTGGCAGAACTTCCTTGAACTTGATCCTATAGTTGTCAGATAATGACCTCAAATGTCCTTGTGGGAAGTTTATAGGTTCATTTGTAGCCCCCTTGTCTTTTTTTTGTATATTGAAATGTTTGTTGATAATTATCAAATTCATAATAAAATTAAAAAAATAATGTCCCTTTGGCAGATAAGTGCTCAAACATCATCACTTACTTCCAGGGCCTGACGGGGTAAAACGGATTGGTTCTAATACAACTAGATCTACCTTTAGGCATAAACAGAATAGGTAGCAGCCATGTAGTATGTATATAGCATGTAGTATGACTTAGAAGTTGCCAAAATATAAATACCCTCCAACCCCCAAATATCACTTTCACTGGCCCCCCTATATAGCCACAATTTCCCATATTACTCAATACTTTGCCTTAAGACATTAAAAACTTCTGTAAAACACCAGTATTATCTGAGAGAAATTGCTTTTACTTGGGAGTCCACTTGGTTGAATGGATGAAAGGTAGGCAGAAAATGTTATGACTGAACATCACCGATGATACTTTTTCTTCAGCGCCAGGAACACATTTTAGTTTTCTAAGGCAGATGGCCATAGACAGAGACACACAAACAGAGAAACAGAGTGACAGAGATAGATAGAGAGACAGAGACACAGACAGACAGGCAAACAGATAGAGAGACCTACACAAAGAGTATTAGACAGAGGGATGGTAGGGAGGGAAAGGGCAGGAGGGGGACAGAAACAGAGAGTGAAGAAGGAAGGGAAAAATGGAAGGAGGATAGAAAGACGGAGAGAGAGAGAGAGAGATATAGAGAGAGAGAGAGAGTGTGTGTGTGTGTGTGTGTGTGTGTGTGTGTGAGAAAGAGAGAGAGAGAGAGAGATTAGACTTCCCCAGGTGTTTGACTTCTCACAACTAACCAGCACAGACTCATTGCATGCTCCTATTACTTTCAAGGCCTTGCTTCCCATGATAAGGCCGGGGGCATGAAGCTTAGCCACATCTGCTATTTTCCTAGAGGTCAATCAAAGAGTTCTTTTGTCATAGGAGTAATGGGAATCTCAGACAGCAGACAATTATTTCACTAGAAAAAGCTATTGATCCACATTGTATGGTTCATCTGGTATTTGGGGTACCAGAAGGAAATGAGGCGAGATCAATTTAAGCAGTTCAGAATCAAGAGGCACCAACCAAGGCAATAACTTTATATATGTCTATGATTATCTACTCTTTCTTTTTGCTACTAGAACAGAACTATGCTGAACTAAATTGCCATGACATATCAACAGTGCAGGCCTCCTAACATTATTGACTTCATTGGTTGGATTATGAGCTTGTGGTAGTGCTGTGGGACATCAGAATTGGAACTTAAAGTTTAAAGGGTTAGAGCATTCTGGATTGTGCCATTTCTGTACTTTGCCTTACTATTGACCTGAAAGTCATCTCGTGAGATGACATCACCTTGTAAAAGGCGTGGAAACTGGGCTGCCTACTTTATCCCAGACTCAAAATCCTTATATCAGTTCTCATGTAGCTCTATTATGCTGAGCTCTTGTAATGATGAGGCATAGTTGGCATTCTTATCTAAGGTGAAAGGGGAGAGGGGAGGGATAGTGAATGCATGGTATGAAAGAGTCAGGATCCCAAAATGATTTTGATGGTCTAGAGCACGGGAGCTAATCTAATAAAATGAAATTTAATAGTAATAATGGCAAGGTTCAAAATATCAACTTCACAAGTAGAAGATAGGAAGAGGAACTAGGCTTAGATGGTATTTTGTCCGAAAAAGATGCAAGAATTTTGGTAGGCTGCAAGCTCAATATGAGTCAACTGACTCATAAAAACTTGACACCAATTCAGGCTGAATTGAGAGGGGACCAGCCTCTGGTAAGGAGGAAGTGATCATCCCTCTGTACTTTATTGTGGTCAAACTCCAGCTGAATTTCTGTGATCAGTTCTGGGCACCATAGTTTAGGAGAGACCTAGATAAGCTTCAGAACTTCAAGAGAAAGGCAAACAAAAAATAGAAAGGAAGGTCCCTGAGTCCATGCTATGTCATAATTGGTCAAAAGAAATAGGGCTGTTTAGCTTAGAAAAGAGGCAACTCAGTGGGGGCATGATAGCAGCCTTGAAGTGTGTAAAAAGCTGTAAGGCTGAAGACGATTTCAGCTTGGTCTGCTAAGTCCCAGAGGGGAGATGTAGGAGCAGTGAGTAGGTGGAAGTCACATGGAAGCAAATTTAGCCTGGGTGAAAGGTGAAAGTTCTTAACAATTAGAGCAATTAGAGGCACCTAGAAAAGGTGGTAGGGCCTGCCTGGAGAGTTTGTAAGGGAGTTCCTCCTTTTCTCCCCGGGAGTCTTCAGGGAAAGTTAAATGACTAATTACTTATCGGGCATATTGTAGCGGGGATTATTTTGTGCTTCCCCCTCTTTAGCTAGCAATTGTATTGTGCTTTAAGATTTGCACAGCATTTTACACATGGCAACTCATTTGATTTTCTGATATGTGTTGGACCAGCTGGTTATTGAGGTGCCTTCCAACCATGATATCCCATGATTCTACAATGATCCTCTGGGGTTGTGATATGCTGCTGGTTTTCCTACTTAGAGTCAGCTAGGTGCAGCAGATAGAACACTGGGCCTGGAGTCAGGAAGACCTGAGTTCAAATCCATGCTCAGTCACTTACTAGTTGTGTGACCCTGGGTAAGTCACTTCGCTTCCGTTTGTTTCATTTTTCTCAATTGTAAAATGGGGATAATAATAGCATCTACTTTCCAGGGTTTTTGTGAGCAACGAATGAGATGATATTTGTAAAAGTCCTTGGCATAGAGCCTAGTATATAGTAGGTGCTTAATAAATGTTTATTCCCTTCCCTTTCTCTTTTCCCTTTGTATGATGAATATGTTCCTAATATACTGATATACTTAGGAAACAGAAGAAGAAAGCAGGATGAAGGCTAATGAAGAGTATTTTCATTTGGAGTTATGTTTTAGAGTAGGGGATTTTAACCTAAATTCCAAGGGGTCTGTGGACAGATTTCTGGAGGTCCATGAACTTGGCTGGGAAAAGAAATTACATTTTTATTTTCACTAACTTCTAACTGATAATTAGCATTTTCTTCAGTTATTTAAAAACATTCTGGGATAGGGATCCAAAGGCTTTCCTAGACCTCCAAAGGAGTCCATGACACACACACACACACACACACACACACACACACACACACACACACACA
>NW_020954556.1:35940034-35971495 GCF_900497805.2 Vombatus ursinus | reverse complement strand
ACACACACACACACACACACACACACACACACACACACACACACACAAAAGGTTAAGGAATTCTATTTCAGACAATTATTCTCATGGGCAATTTCAACTCCCTCAGGGGAAAATGATACTTTTATTCTTGTGGAATTATTATCTAGGGATGTAGACTAGAGGATAAAAATCTTCAAAGCAGGTGTTCTGTGATGTTTGATCATTAAGGCACATTTTCAAAGGGTTTGTTCTGATGCACAGTGACTTTGTGCTGGGTGGGTGGAGTCTCTACCCAGAGTTTTCAGAGTTTCAATGGGAAGAGTAGTAATGTGGTAATGCCAGTGTCAAAGTTTTCTCATAGTAAACCCTTATATCCATAGAAAAATGATAGTAATTAGAGAGTCTGAAGATTTTATTCTTTGGATAATAGTATTTTACTTCTTGGTTTATGTTTTTATTCCTAATGCTACTTCAGATATTTTGAGGGTTTTTGTGTTAGCTTTGTAAAGTTTTAAGAGAAGTTTTCTACTCAGTGGAAGTCTTCAAACAAAGCCTGGAAGATCTGTTGGCATCTTGTAGAGGGGGATCTTGTCCAATATGAATTAGTCCAAATGACCACCAAAGTACTTCCTAAATTTGTGATTAGGTGACTTTTCTCTCTCTCAATTTTCTTATTTGGTTAAGATACCAGTAAAGAATTCGATTTCAGAATTTTGTGTTGTTTCTTAACATCAGTGAATTGCAGGTGTCAGTTTTATATCAAATATCTGAGCAATTTAAATACTGATTTTACAGAATTAAGAGGGTTGCTCTTAAAGATTCTTATGACCCCCCCTTTTTAAATGAAGGCCTTTTGACAAGCTGTATTCAATTGATCTGATGCATTTCTCTATGTATCCTTTATTTTTTTAAGAGGCCATTTTTCTGGGCATATTCTTTCCAAATAGTATGCTCTGTTTCACCTATTTGTGAATGGGAAAGACTCCATATGTGTCTGCACTAGAAGCATTGTTATATGATCCTGTTTCTCATTTTTAAACTTTGGAGTTTGAAGATTGCAGCCCCTTGTTTGCTGGTGTACATACCCTAAAGCAAGCAACTGAATAGCTCAAAATGATTTTTTCCCTAATTATTTTAATTTTATAATAATAGTTGATCTTCACAGAAACCTATTTTAAAAGATGTTTTTTTTTCCACTTTACCTGGCCAGAAATATAAGATTTCTTAAAGAAATCTGAGCCAACTTTTTCTATTGTCTAGGAAATTTGATAGCTTGAATTATTTGCCTGGCAAAAAATGCTGGCGAGGACTGGGCTAATTGAGTGGACAATGCATATTGACAATGCTCAGGTTCTCTGGGTGAAATTCAAGCTACATTATCCATTATCTACAAAACAGGATATATTGCAAGCATTTTTGCTGGCACATGCATAACATTTTGCCTTTTTAACCACTTGGTTTCTAGGACTGGAGCCTACTCTCCTTGGGTATCAATTTTATTACAGTCACTTTTTTTTTGTCATTGTTTGTCAGAGTTGTGATTCTTTCAGTGTAGGGACATGGAATTTGTTTTCACCAATGCATATAGCAAATCATAAGAGACATGCTGAGAGCTGAGATGACTTCTCCACAATCAGATAGCTAGTATGTATCAAAGCTGAACCCAGGGTCTCCTGACTCCAAAGTAGGTACTCTCTCTTCTATGTTCCAATGCCATTGCCCTTGCCAAGGTATGACTTCGAAGATCCTCCTTTTTTTTATTGATATGTCTCCCTTTCTCTTGAGTGGTTTTACTACTGGAATATTGAGGAGTTTTGGCAAGGTCAGCATTTTTCCTTTTCTATTATTGTTTCCTGCAAGTTGTGGTTTACATGATATTATGGTTAAAATAGGGACTCATACTTTCCAACATGTGGTATAGGACTGTCAGAGATGATAGTAAACCTGGTTGAACCAGAAGTTAAAGATCCAACCTTCAGGGGACTCAATAGGAAAATAAAGACTAATGAGCATCTCAATGAGGCTTGTGATTCTAGGAATCCTATAGAAGGCCGAGGGCACCAAGGGGATAATCTATAGGATGCTGGCACTTCAGTTTGATCAGTTTGGATGAGAGCATAACAGCTGGCCTGTCTGCTTTCCTGTGGCTCATCTACACAGTTGTGGCACATGGTAGTGACCTGGAAATTCTAGTCCTATTGCTTATCCATCAAGACAGCCTCAAGTGAAGCATATAGACTTAATGTTATAGCACCGTATCCCATTTAATCATGCTGTATAGGCCTAAATTGAGAATTGAAGCGCCAGAGAAATTCCTCTTAATGCTAAGAAGCTCATCTTTGCAGGTCAGTTTCCTCAGAGAGGAAAGGGACAATCAGGCTGTGTATTTTCAAAGAGCAAACTGATGGTGACTTCCATGATTTCCTTTAAGTCCCAACTAAAATCCCATCTTTTACAGGAAGCATTTCCCAACACTTACAATAACTATGAAAAGTCTGTGAAAACTATTGGGTGAAGTGAAATGACACCAGGCAAAAGATCTATTTTAGTGGACTTTGGGACTGAGTTACATTTTCTGGGTACTGTATAAAAGCATCATGTTAGCTGAAAAGGGAGGATTTACAGAAAGTGGAGTGAGCCTGGAGTTTTAAGTGAAACCCCTATAAAGAAATCTCTTGGGTGGGGAGGGAAGGTAGCTTTATCCTTGGCCAGGCCTCCTCCCCTTCCTCCCACCTTTGGCCCGAGTAGGACTTTGCAAGGTTCAAATGGCCTTAAAGATTGTAGATTTCCCATCTTCCTATCAGGGTCCTACTAGCATGCCCAGATCAGCTGATATGCAGTCTGCATCAAGAGTCAAGATCAGAGGGATAAGGTTCAACATGCTTCAGGGGAACTTCTTGAGAACCCCACTCATGGGATAAAAGGAATTACAGAAACTAGGATCTGTTATGCCTTTGCCATATGTGCTCCCTAAGCTTGAGCCCACTTTCCCTTAGAAATATATTTTGGGGAGAGTGTGTCATAGATTTTTTTGGAGGGGGGATATTTCATATCATATTTTCCTATTGAAGCACCTTATAAATACCCCTTTCTAAATCAAACAAACAAACAAACAAAAAACTAAGACTGTCTAACAATTATTCTTAGCTGATGATCTTGGGGAAAAGCATGTCAGTGTAGGATTAAGCCAATGACTTATTTTGAGGATCATCCTCAAATATTTGTTGAATTGCTGTGATCTACTGAACATCGTACTATGATCCAAGGCCACTGTGCCACGCCTTTGGATCTAGAGTTTTTCCTCTTATTCTTTATTAAGTATTGCTTATGGTCCTCAGGGATACCCCTAGAATTCTGGAGAGATGTAGGCAAGCTCTGGGGACCTGACCCATCTACAAGGGTGAGAGTTGGGCTAAGGATGCTCAGGGTTCACATGGGCTACATCTCAACTATTCTTTCTTCTCATAGAGTAGCTAGACTGTTGCTTTGGATCCTATTCTTGTTTAACATGATCACCAAAAACAAACAATGTATTTGTTTTTTACATGTCGGTGCTCTACTAAGTCATAGTCCTTGGAAAAAAAAAACTAGCTTGTATAATTATAGAATCTCAGAAGGAATCACAAAGAAACCTAGGAGCCATCAGGTCAACCAGTGCCTTGCCTTTTCTTGAAGACCCTCAGTGACTAGAAATTTGTTAACTACTAAGGAATTCGGGGGCCTTAATTTGAGTGTCAACATCAGTAAAATACTATTCTCCTTCCCTTTCCCCTGTCTTCTATTGTGGCTTCAGCTTATGTTTTCTCAGATAAAAGGAACTGGGCTACCACTTTGTCATCTATGTGGATGGTTTATTTGGGTAGGCAACTTGGTAGAACAGAAACAGTCATGGACTTGAAATCATAAGTCTTGAAATTATTGTTCGCCACCTTTGTGATCTGGGGCGAGTGGCTCAATCTCTCAGAGCTTTAGGTTACTCGTTTGTGAAAGGAGGATGCCAATTTTAGCACTACTGCCTATATGACCATGAGCAAATTACTTCACCTCTCCAGACCTCACTTTCCTTGTTGGTAAAATGGACAAGTTGGAATAGACAACTTCTGAGGTTCATTTCACCTCTAAATCTCCAATCCTAGTTCCTATATTATAAGATCATTGGAAAGATCCAGTGAGATACTGTATATAAAGAACTTTGTAACTGTGAGTGCTATGGAATCCACATTAACTGATGGTATCTAAACTATCTATTTTCAAAAGCATATCAATAGATGTCCAAATTTTACTAGGACCAAAAATCTTACATTTCATTGTAATTGTATATTTAGAGCTATTTCATTCTCAATGTTCTTTAGGGTTTCCCCTAAACTTTTTTTTAGGGCAGCTAGGTGGCACAATAGATAAAATGCTACGCCTGGAGTCAGGAAGACCTAAGTTAAAATCTGGCCTCTGGCATTTATTAGCTGTGTGACCCTGGACAAATCACTTAACTCCATTTGCCTCAGTTTCTTCATCTGTGAAATGAGCTGGAAAAGGAAATAGCAAACCACTCCAGTATCTTTGCCAAGAAAATGGGGAGTTGAACGCGACTGAAATGACTGAACAACAACTAAACTTTCTGGGTGAAACAAAACTTGCAAAATTTGTGTTGATATTTGCACCTAGGAATTTTGAAAAAGCTCATAGTAGCCTGAGAGTTTGTATTTTTTTTGAGGCAATCAGGGTTAGGTGACTTGCCCAGGGTCACATACCTAATAAATGTCTGAGGCTGGATTTGAACTCAAGTCCTCCTGACTTTAGGACCAGTGATCTATTGTCCACTGGGCCAACAAGTTGACTGTATTTTTTTATGAAAATTTCTAGGTATTTCTGTAATGCAATACCAAAGCTATTTTTTTTATTATAGAATGCTACATTCACTTAGTATTTCTAAAAATTTCAAAGGCTTAGGTTAGAAATCTTATTAGAGAACTAGGGTACTCACTAAGCACCCAGTGACAGAATTTGGTCAAAAGGGTGTCAACTCTGACAGAGAAAGAAAGGAATTGAATGGGTTTTGAACTCCAGAAGGGAAGGCTCTCTCCTTAGGCAAGATGCCTGCTCATGAATGAGGAGTAAAGCCAGGCCTAGAGTCCAATTAACTAGGAAACAGGACTAATTAGGAACAGAGTGGAATCAAAGTGTTAAAAGTTATCATGACCATTTATGGCTAGTTGAGGTACATCTTAGCATAAGATTTTTATTCAATGCAACTTATCTCGTCTTTATGGTCAGTATGTTTTGTTTTCCTTCCTTTCCCTGTGGTATTATTAAAGTTCCTGAAGAGTTGAATTGCTGACTTGGGTGAACTAAAAAGGAAGAAAAAAATGTAAAGCTTCCTCTAATCTCCACAGCTGATAATGTCTTCTTCTTCCTTAGATTTTGCTAGAATACTTTTTCTCATTTTCTTTTTAGTCTTGTAACATACACTTATTTGTGAACATACCTTCTGCAACCCCTAGAATATATGCACCTTGAGGGTAAGGACTTAAAAGTTTTTTTTATCTCAACATACATTATACATTTGTACATTGTACATTCTAGATACTTAAGAAGTGTTTGTGGATTCAAATTGAATTGCGTTCTACAGTCAGTTGAAGCTTTTTAAACGACCATTTTGATTCCAAGATTTCATACAATTTTCATCTATAACTCCTTTCCCTCAATTTGTTGTTTCAAATGTAGTTAAAAATAATGGTAGCAGTATAATAGACCGGATATAATGGCTTTTCTTTAACAAATAGTGACTGACATGACCAGGGTTTTCTTTGTTTTTCTCTGTATTAGGGTAGCCTTCTGTTGAGGCTTTTTTTGTTTGTTTGTTTGTTTTTTTGTTTGTTTGTTTTGCTTTTTGCTTTTTGGTGAGGCAATCAAGGTTAAGTGACTTGTCTAGGGTCACACAGCTAGTAAGTTTCAAGTGTCTGAGGCCAGATTTGAACTTAGGTCCTCCTGACTCCAAGACATGAGCTCTACCTACTGTGCCACCTAGCTGCCCCTCCCTTCTACTGAGCTGATAATCATTTACTTGTGTATACAGTTGACAAAAGTGCTCTAAATTCATTCTCTCATTTGATCCTATCAGCAATCCTGTGAGGTAGGTGACGGCACATATTTCTATTTTACTATTGAGGAAACCAAAGCTTAGAGACTAGTCTAGTCATGAGAGCAGTAAGTGGAAGGACTGAAACTGAAATGCAGGTCTTCTGGCTCCGAGCACAGTGCCCTTTCTAGTGTCTTCCACTGCCCATCAATTTATGTCCCCTATAAACATTTCCACTTTTTAGGAATAAACTTGGCTGAGATAATCCCTTGTTGCCCCCTTGTTGTTCAGGGTCCCCAACTTTGGTTTCCCATCCAGGTCTACTCTTTATGCTTTGGATCCTTTCCTCCACTCTGTCCCTGTCACTAACTAGTATTCTAAGCTTCTTTCAGGAAGGGCTCTACCAGCTTATGTGGAACCACTGAGCATGCGTGGTTCAATGTAGAGAGCACTGAAGTCTTTTCTCTTTCTCTCTGTCTCTCTCTATGTGTGACTTTGGGCAAGTCTCTTTGCACCTCAGTTTTCTCATCTGTAAAATGAAGGGATTGGACTAGATATCCTATAAAGTCCATTCTAACTCTAAATCTATGATTGCTACGAAGGTGTTTTTGGCTAATGGTGGCTCTGTGTGTGTGTGTGTGTGTGTGTGTGTGTGTGTGTTTAATAAGGGATTCCTGGAGACATGATGCCTTAAATCAGACTCAGCAACAATGGATTTTCCCGCCCTGCAGTAGGCCATCGATGGGAAGATATTTGGGGGAAGGAATTTCTGTTGTGTCTTGCCAATCATTCCATATGGGATGATAATAACTCATGATTATTTAGCACTGTTAAAGCTGATTTAAGATTTTTTTTTCCAAAAATGATCTTATTTGGTAGAGAGAAAGAATAGTGGGGTGAAGAGAATGCTGGACCTAGAATTCGTAAGAACTCTGCTTAAATCTCACCTGAGATACTTATTTTCTGGATGATACTGCGTAAGTCGCTTAACATTTCTGGGCCTCAGTTCCCTTATTTGTAAAATAGAGACAATAATAGGACCTACATCACAAAGTTATTGTGAGGATCAATTAAGATAATATATGAAAAGTAATTTACAAATCTTAAAACATTATGTAAATGTTATCTATTTTATTATTATTATTACAATTGATAACCATGTGCTCTGCCAACAAGAAAGATCAGCTATAGTCTCTGCTTCTTTCCCAAAGCAAAGGAATGTGACCATTGAATATGCCAGGCATAATAACTGGTCTATCTCTTGGCTTTACCAGGCCTCTTTGTAAATTGTGCAGAGTGCCTTATGATGGATTTATTTTCTTTTCAAGTGCAATCCTCTCTCCTACATGCTCTCATTATGACCTTTGGCATCTTGAGTTTTGGCCTACTGTTTTATCTTTGCCCAGTGAACTTTATTTCCCCCTTCAATTCTGGGTTCTCTCCAATATCTTGAATCTTCCTTTCCCATAAAATAAAATTATTTCAGTCAACTTTTTAAGGCTTGGGAAAGATGGGAAACCGATAACCCTGAACAGCCCAGTCCTCAATCTGTGCTGGCAGTGACTTTAATTAGGACCACTGTACAGCATTCTGTTAATTAAATGATGTGCTATTTTTAGACTTGTGTGCTCATTAGTTCTCCTGAGCACCTTTTTCTAAAGGATTTTTTTCTAACCACATTAATTTATATCTTGGGTAAAAGTCATTAACTGTTTGTCTTCACCTTGTTCAGCAGAATCATTAAGGGGCTTTGATTGGACTTTTCTCTATTGCTAGAATAACCACAAGGAAAGCAAGGGTGGAAAACACATCTCCTTCTAAGTGGCCTTTCTTTCTATAGCCAATTCTTTCCAAAAATATATCTATCTGAGAACCAGACTCTAGATGGCAAAGATTGGTTCAAAATACAAGTAGCACTGGTTACTTCTGAGGCTCGTTATAGACTTAGGATATAGAACTCTGTTGAGACATTTTAAGCTCCCTAAGCCATGCTCAGGGGAATAATTGACTCTCCAGTTCTGACTGTGGCAAATTTATCCCTGTATTGTCTGTAGAGCCTGTTTAAAGATTGGATAGATTTTAAACTAAAACTCCCTTACAACTTTGAGTCAAATTTCTGGTAAAAAAAAATGGTAAAAATGTGTAAGTAAACAAATATTTATTAAATATCTACTACATTGCAGCTACCGTGTGTTTGTGTGTATACACCTGTGTAGGTTCCCACACTGACTTCTATACCTTCTGAAATGAAAGGGTGGGTCTAAAAAGAGATATCTCAGGGTAACATGCCAACTTCTTCAATAAGTATACACTATGGAATCATATGATTCAGAGCTCAGATGGACCTTGGAGAACATCACATCTAACTCCCTCATTTTATAGTTGAGGAAACAGAGTCCCAGAGAAGTAACAGCAAATAATAACAATAGCTAACATTTCTATAGCCCTTTAAGGTTGGCAAAGCATTTTATCTGGTTTGTGTTTTACAATAACCATATGAGGTAGGTATTATAGGTATTTTTATCAACATTATTTAGATGAGGAAAGAGACTCAAGATGTTAAAGGATAATGCCATGATCCCACAGAGCTAGTAGATATCAGAAACAGAATTAAAACTCAGGTTTTCCTGACTCTGAGACCAGAGCTCCATTCACTACTACATGCTGGCATTGCTGGCATATAGCACACATAGCACACATACCTTATGTGTCTACAGGTATTATAGTATATGTGATATATAAATGAAATGTTGTAGCTAAAGACTATGTTAATATTTTCAGAAAGGAAGCCTCATTAACAAAATAAATAATTATTTTCATTTGCTTATGGTGAATGTTTTGGAGAACTATGAGCTTGATATGAGTCAATAGCATACCATGGAAGCCGAGAAAGCTAGAGTATTCTAAAATTACATTAAGGGAGTTATAGTGTCTGGCACTAGGGAGGTGAATATTCTACTGCATTCTGCCTTAGACCAGATATAGAAAATTGTGCTCAGCTCTGGGCACCCCAATTTTAGAAGGATAGTGAGAAGTTGGAGAGTATCCAGAGGATGGGGGTCAGGATGATGCAGAGCCTCTAGGTCAGGCCATATGAGGATATGTTGAGAGGATTAGAGATGTTCATCCTGGAGAGGAGAAGACGTGGGAGCTATAAAAGTTGTACCCAAATATTTGAATGACTGCCATGTGGAAGAGGGATTAAATATCAGAGAGGTGTCATGGTGTAGTAGATAGGGTGCTGGACTTGGGGTTAGGAAGATCTCAGTACTGCTCAGATACTTCAATCAATAAATATTCATTAAACATCTACTCTGTGCCAGGCACTGGGCAAGAGCTGGGGATAAAAAAGAGGCAAAAGACAGTCTCTGCCCTCAAGGAGCTTACAATTCAACTTTTTAGCTTGGTGACCCTGGATAAATCAGTTAACCTCTCTGTGCCTCAGTTTCCTTATCTGTAAAATGAGAGGGTTGGACTCAATGGCTGCTAAAAGTCCTTTCTAGATCTAAAACTATGATGCTATTTTTCTTGGCCCCAGAGGACAGAACTAAGAGCTGCAAATGGAAATCCCAAACCTCTTCTACTCCTCAAGCCATTTATACCACCCTCATACCACCCTCTCAGCAGAGATCTTTATTTTATATTTTACTGAAAAAAGAAATAGAGGCTAACTATCATAAACACCTCATCTCCCAAAGTCTGGAGCAAATGTCTTTAGCATCATTCATCATTTCCTCCTCTTTTACTCCAGTCTCAGAGAAAGTGGTGGCCCTTTCTCATGTCAAGGCCAAGCCCTCTACTTGTTCCCTCAATTCCATACCTTTCCTTCATCTTCAGGAGTTTGCTTCTTTGATTATTTCTTCTATATATTTATAATTTTTTAGCCTCTCTTTACCCTTTGACTCCTTCCCTGCTGCCTACACACCTGTCCATATTTCTTCCATCCTTAAAAAACCCTTCAATTGACTTTAGCATCCCTCTAAGCTATTGTCCTATATTTCTCCACTCTTTCATAACCAAGCCCCTAGACAAAGCCATCTATACTCATTGCCTACAATTTCTCACATCCCATCCATTTCTCAATCCCGTGAAACCTAACATTCCACTGAAATTCCTCTCTTAAGATTAAAATGATCTCTTGATTGCTAAGTTCAATGATATTTTCTCAGTTTTCATCCTTCATAGCCTCATTATTTTTCTTGAATATGCCTTTCTCCCTGGATATTCATGACAACCTTCTCTTTTCTTTTTCCTGCCTGTCCTTGCACTCTTTAATCTCCTTTGCTGTATTATCATTAGTGTTCTACCTTCTAAGCAAAGATGTACCTCTGAGTTTTGTGCTGGATGCTCTTCTCATTGTACTCTCTCTTGGTAATTTCATCAGCTCCATTGTTTCCATATCACCTTTATGTAGTTGATTCCTAAACCGATATACTTAGTACTTATCTCTCAACTAAACTTTAGATACACATTCCCAATTTCCTATAGGATATATCCATGTGGATGATCTCAAAATCAACATGTCCAAAACAGAACACATTATCTTTCCCCCGAAACTTATCCCCTTATTGAATTTCACTAATTCCATTGAGGGTACTAACATCTTTCCAGTCATCTATGTTTACAACACCAGAGTCATCTTCAACTCTTCCTGCTAAGCTACCATATCTATTCTGTTTCTAATTTGTGTGGATTCTACATTCACAGCATCTTTCAATTCTATCCTGGACATTCACACAGACACCACCCTAACTCAGTACCGCCTCTCATCTGGATTATTGAAATTAGTGTGAATAACATATCCCATGAAGTGGTCATGTTATTCAAATTCACACTGAGTATTTCTATTGGACTGGAACCAATGTCATATTTTACATAATAATAACTTCAAATAATGTGAATTTGCATACATACAACCATTCATGAGATTTATTATTTACACTGATTAGGATCTTGTTGTAGCCTCTTATTTGTTCTCCCTGTCTCCATTTTCTTACTTGTTGTGCCACACAGTTGCCAAGTTGATACTCCTTTAAAAATTTTTTTTATTGTTATCTTTTGTTTTTACAACATTCTCCAAATCTCTCTTTGTCTCCCAATATCTCTCTCTCTCTATTTTATTCAGAGAGTCATCCCTTTTAATGAAGAATAAAGAGAGGGAAACACCTAATTCAGCAAAACTGACCAACTCATTAATCAAATTCAATCACATATTTAGTGTTCCATCCTCATATTCCCTCCTCCCCCCTTTACAAAGAATGGAAATCTCATAGTCTTCTTAGGGGCAAACTTTTGATATTATAATTATACAGCATTCAGTTTAATTTTTTTTGCTGGTTTTCCCCCATTTTTCACTGCTGTAGTCAATGTGTGTATTGTTATCCTGATTCTGCTTACTTCACTTAGATCATATAAATCTTCCCAGGCTTCTCTGTATCCTTCCAATTGCAAGAGGATATCTCATTACATAAGTGAAGCGTAGTTTGTTTAACTATTTTATAGTTCTTCAATGGTTGCAAAGCACTTTACAAATATTTTGTTGTCAAAACAATCCTGGGAAGTAGGTGCTATTTTTATCCCCACTTTACAGATGAAGAAACTGAGGCAGATCTCTAGAGATTAAGTGACTTACCCAAGGTTACACACCTGGTAAGTGCTTGAGTACAGATTTGAACTCTGGTCTTTTTGACTCAAAGTCCATTACTCTATCCACCGTGTCAACTAACTACCTGCTAGGGACTTGTCCATTTTTTGTCTTTGTATCCCCAGTACCTAGCACAGCTCTTTGCATAGACACTTAATAAATGATTGCTAAATTGAATTGAAGTAGCAAAGATGAAAATTTGGGATTGATGTTAGGAAAAGTTTCTCAATTTTTAAAGCTTCCCCAAAGTGGAAAGGGCTGTCTTCTGAGGTAATAGATTCCTATGAAGTGGACATCTTCCAACAGACCAAATGACTACTTGTCAAGTATGTTGTAGAAAGGATTTGTGCAGGTACTAGGTAGAGAAGACAGCTTATGGAGTTTCCTGTCTAATGGCATGGGGATATTATATGTACACAGGTAAATATAAGATAATGTAGAATGTGATAGGGGCCAAGTGCTATGAGGAATTTGAGAAGGGAGAACTTACTTTCATGGTGCCAAGTTAGGGTAGTCTTTGGAGATGAGATGCCATCTAAGTTCAAGAAGGAAGGGAAGGAGGGATTTTAAAAATGGAGATGGGAAAGAGGAGGACACTGTGTATATTGTGAGCTGAAGCACAGAGAGGAGAGGGCATTGCACAAATAAGGGATAGGGATACTTTCTAATCAAAATTGATTAGAAAGTAAAATATATGTACATCTTATACAAGATAAGGAGATACAGGTATGTGGTAACCAGCTTTAGGGTCTTGAACACCAGAGTTATGAATTCATTCTTAATTTGTTAGGCAATAGAGAGCCACTAAAAACTCTTAAACTGACTAAGTGACATGATTGTGGCAGTACAGTAGGAAGTAGAATTGTGATGTGGAAGGTGAATTGGAGAGGGGATAGAAAAATAATTAGGAACCTGAGAAGAGAGGAGTGCCTGAGCTTATTTAGGGGCTGCAGTAGGAACAGAAAGAAAAGTGAATACTGTGGAGATATTATGGAGGTAGAAACTACAGATTTTGGTAACTTATTGGATGTATAGGATGAAAAGAGAGGTAAGACTCTCTGGAGACTTCCAGGTTTTGATGTTGGGTAACTGGGAGGATAGTGGTACCATTAACTTAGCTTTTAGGAAAAGGGAAAGGCTTATGAGGGTTAGGGAGGATGATGAATTCTGCTTTCAAATATTGGTTTTGAGGTGCTTGTAGGACATCCAGGTGAGATATCTAGCAGGCAGTTGGAAATACAAAGCTTGATTTATGAGAGAAGTTTTCTTTTTGTATGTGTGTGTATGTAGATATAGATTTGGGAGTTATAGATACAAGAGTAATTGAAGCCTTGAGAGTGCATGAGATCACCAGGGGAAAGAAGCATGTCATAATTTTACAGGCTTATACTTTGTAGTGAACTCTGTCAATATCTGTACATACCTATACCTTTAATTGAGGCAGAAACTATTAGAGGATAATCCATCACAATTGAACTATAAACAGAATTCTGATTCATGTATTTGAAAATGGTTATTCTCTGTCATGGACAGTAGCTTATGCCTGGGCTTTAGTCAGTAACATAATGTTTATGGGAAATCTATATCTCTCCCTTTATGATCATTCTCTTATTCACAGAAGTCTGTGATTCCTACTTCTGAGAATGGGCATAAGTTAAAAGAAATTATCTGCCTTCTTGCCTTTCTGCTTCTATGACTCTTTTGGAATATAAATCTCATACACTGGACCAGCACATGGCAAGTAATTGAAGTTTGTTATTGTTTTACTCTACCATCCCTTTCTTACCTTTCAGTCTTTCTCCTTTTCCTTTGGGCGCCAATAATCCTAGGGCTACTAGAGTTTTGGTCAAAAGTGGAAAGTGAAACAATATATTAAGTCACACTGGGATGTTAAGGATGTATGTGTCATATCATCATTATCATTATCATCGGCATCACTAGTGTTAATGTAGTGCTTTATAGCTTGCAAAGCATTTTACAAATATCTCATTTTATCCTCACAACAACCCCAAGAAGCAGATGCAGTTGTTGTCTCCATTTTACAGTGAAGGAAACTAAGGCAGACAGAGGTTAAATGACTTGCCCAAGGTCACACAACTAGTAAGTATATGAAGTCTGATTTGAACTTAGGTTTTCTTGCATCCAGGTCCAGGGCATTTTTTATTATGCCACCCAGCTGCTTCTTTAGGGGGGTATTTGCAAATCAAAGGAAGAAACCATCCTGATTTCAATAAACTATAGTGTCTCTTTTCCTTGACACTCTTTTTTTCTTTAGGTTTTCATGATACTACTCTCTCCTGGTTCTCCTCCTACCTTGTCTATTCTTTCTCAGTTTTCTTTGCTGGATCTTCATTCAGGTAATGCCTGCTAGCTATAGGTGTTCCCCAAAGCTCTGTCCTGTGCCCTCTTCTTTTCTCCTTCTATATTGTTTCACTTGGTGATCTTATCAGCTCCCAAGGAGTCAATTGTCTCTGTTCTGATGACTCTCAAATCTACTTATCCGGCCCTGACCTATCTTCTGATCTCCATTCTTACATCTCCAACTGCTTGTTGGACATCTCAAACCATGTATCTCTCAGACATCTTAAATACAACTTGTCCAAAACTGGTCTCATTATTTCAATTGGATATTTGAAGAGTGGTATTTCAAGATAGAAGGAGGAATGATGGCTGGAGGAGTCTCTCTATATGTCTGAACTTGTCCTTGACTCCTTTCAACAAATGAAGGCAGAATGGTAATCCCATGGACCTGAGAACCTGGGTTCAAATGTCATAGATCATTATTACCATAATCACTTAAGTCACTTTACCTGTTTGGTCATCTGTAAAATAAGGGGTTGGACTTAATGACCTCTGAGGTCCTTACCAGCTTTATATCTGTGTTCCAATGAACACACCAGAAACAATGATCTTGGTCCCATTCATTCCAGCTCTATGAACTGGCTGTGCCAAGAAACCGTTAGTTGGTAGGTTTGGTGGTTCCTGCCAACTACAGAACAGCAGACAAAAGCAATAGTATTAAGAACTGACCTCTAATCCTGAGTTTTCCCCTTATTGGATATTAATTCTTCAAAAGACCATGAGTAGAAAAATGAATGGGGGAAGAGGAGAATGAATATCAGTTCCTGTTGAGAACTGCTAGTAGGAGATATGAGTCTCAGCATCTGAACTGTGTCCTAGAACTCCTGGGTCTGAGGTGTGTTTATAGATTAGTTGAGGGCTGCTTATATTTGAGGAGAATTAAGAGTGTTCAGGCTGCATGGTAGCTATTTTAGGATATTTGGTTATTTCTTTTGATTCACTGGTCATGAGTAAAAAGTTGCATACTGTCAAAACATGCTTGCATTTTTAAATTCCATTTGAGCTGTGTCACCCATAGAAGGGCCTAGGTAGGGGATAGAGGTAGCCAATTCTCTGATAAGCATGAAGAACATGAGGCTTCCCCTGGCTGTCCTCTTGTCTTAGGTAGAATGATGGTCTACTGTAGTGAGCATGTGACTGAATCTATTCCATAGCCTCAAAGATTTAGAAATAGAAGAGATCTCACAGGCCATCTAGTTCCATTCCTTCATTTTACAGATGAAAAAACTGAAGTCCAAAGAAGTTGATGGACTTGCCCAGCATCATACAGGCAGTAAGTTACAGAATCAGGATTAGAACCCAGGTACTCTGGCCCCAAATGCAAAACTCTATCCATTGTAGCACACTACCATATCTGGGTCCCCTGGAAATAGAGTCAGGTAGTTAGGTTGCAATATCATTTGATGGCAAAAATTATGTTAGTGACTATGTTTCAGAGTTGCATTCACAGCAACTCTGAAAACCAAAGAGTTTACCTTAATTTAGAGCTTTAAGATTTGCAAATCATTTTATTGCCCTATGATAAGGTAATGAAAACATTGTATTCCTCCTTTTATAGAGGAGGAAAATGGTTATATAGGGTGACTCTCCTAGGGTCAAACACACCACTAAAACTTTGAGTTTAAAAAAGGACTCCAATCTTCCAATGCATCTGTGATCTCACCACTGTGGGCCCTCCCAACAAAGATGCAGATCACAGTCTATTCATGCTTGGCCATCCTCTATACTTCTTGTCCATATTCTTATCACTAATAGACTGAGCACTCAGGGATAAATTAGTTGGCTGTGGCAACCCATGAAATAAAGAAAAATGCAAAATAGCCTCCAGTTTTGCTTCTGCTGAGCCAATGATAGAGCGACAGAAAGAGGTACAGATGGTGAGAAGAATCAAAATTTTAAGATCTACGAACATAAAAAAAAGACTAGCAAAATGAAACATGCTAGAACTTATGTCCTCCTTTGGAAAAAAGAGCTTTGCAAAGGCATCATGGATACCCCTGAGACAGGGTAAAAGGATGTGGTTTCTTTGTTGCCTGGAGAAAATGAATATGGTAGAACAATTTTACTCAAAATCATTATTAAGACCTCAAAATATTGGCAGCTACAAATGCTTAGAAAGATATTGATGAAAGAACCTTTGACACATAGAGTCGGCACCAGGTTTGAACCAGGAAACTGGGTCCACAGTGCCCAGATAAAAAAGGTATAATTGGTTCTTAATATAACTTTTGAGATAGCAGTTGGTAAGTACCCATTGGCAGACTCCCAAGATGATGTGTGAATAACAGATGGTTAAACAGACCTGCAAGGCCAGAGGCTGAGTCACTTTGTCTTGTGATTGGCTACTTATTGCCACTTCTTTGATAGGAAAATGATATAGCAACCACTCAATAATTTCCATGGTACATATGAAAATGTTAGAAATCCATTATTCTTCCATTTAGTCCTATCTAAATTGATTGCCTTACTCATCTCCCACTTACTGTGTGGGTCTTTCTTGAACCATGAATTTAAGTAAAATTATTTATACTTTTTGCTGAGTTCAAGGATTTAATGTGCTGAGCACCATATCATTCAAGGAGCTGACCTGCAATTTCCTGATTGATAATGGAAATTTTAATGTATTGTTAGACTGTTATTTTTGGCCTAAAGTGAGCTAATAACTAGAACCATTATGTTCTTTGTATAAAGTACGCAGGCAAAAAGTAAGGTGCAGAGAGATGAGGTCTATTTTTCATGTTAATTATACTGCTGGAAAAAATGAATTAGATGGATAGAGAAACTCAATTTCATATGTACACACACACATGCACCCCCATATATGTGTATATAATATATTATATATGCAAGTATAGATGTATTTATTACATATGTATATATATTTATACACACATATATTTTCTCTGATGGAAGGTACAACTGAATAATAGATTATTAAACTCTATGGTATTAACTGTTGGATGATCAAATTAGATACAGTGAACATTTATTAAACAATGTGCAAGGGACTATACTAGGTCCTGAGGACAAAGACAAAATTAAGAGTATAGACCCTCTTACTGGGAGCTTACATTGAATATAAATATAGAATTCATGAAGGGGAATAGAATGGAATAACATTAAGGATTTTTTTTATCCCATAGGCAATAGGGAGTCATTGAAAGGTTTTGAGCAGGGGAGTGACATGGTCCCACCTATTTGTTAGGAAGATTATTTTGGTAGCTTTGCAGGATGAATTAGAAAAGAAGATAGAATGGAAGCAGGGAGGTCAACTAGGTGGCTATGATAGTAATCTAGGTGAGAAATGTTGAGTGTATGAACCAGGGTGGTAGCTGTGTGAAGGGAGAGGGGACAGATGTGGAAACTGTGGAAATAGAATTGACAGGCTGATTGCGGAAAGTTTTACTCATTATTGATTCAATATCCACTGCTGATGAATCTCAATATTTCACCCAAGAAAACACACCAAATTCCTAGAATTGCTTTGAGACTTTCAGAACACTCCAGAGGTCAGTGGCTCAATGCATATAATACTTTCTAGTGATATGTCTGAGCAGGAGGACATATGGACTAAACTAAGTGAGAGGGTAAGTAGTCAGAAGACAGAAGAGAAAATAGAAAAAAAATAGTGGAAAAATATGTGGGACAAATAACTAGGAATTCTGGCAATACCTTCTCATTCTAGAAGACTGAAGAATATGAAAGTCCACATTTCACCTTTCTCTTCAATTTTGTACTAGCATTTGATTTAATTATTTGAAATTTGAAGTTTAGGAATTCACATGCTCCTGGAGTGATTCTAGGCTCTCAAAGTTCAACCTTCCTATTTTCACCATTTCTTTACTAATCTAACCAGGGGATAGAAGGCTTGGGGCCCCCAGAAGTCTCCTCTTAGAAGAGAATATGTAATGGATTTAGGAATCCCTTACCAATAACAAAGTGTGTCTTGCTCAGTACCTGCGATACTCAAATGGATGTGGGCTCTTGGCTCTTATCTATGTGAGTACTCCCTCCAGCAATGCAGATCATAGCACATCTATGCCTACTCATTTCTTGTGATGTTTGTTTGTCCTATAAATCTGCCTAAAGGGATCACATGATATGGTGAGACTTTTTTCTTTTTCTCTTGATATTGTAAGGATGCCTGGGAGTACATGGGCTATATCCAGACAATCCCTTGCTCTCCCTATTTAATTGGCTCATTTCCCACCTGCCTTTGGTGCCCCTTGATTTCAATTCTTCAGAGATTCACATCAGTGAAAGAATATTGGTGCTAGAAATAGGACCTTGTTTCAGATAGAAGTTTGGAATTAATAAAGGAACTTTGTAATTTCTTTCTTTCTTTTTTTTTTTTTGAGGCAATTGAGGTTAAGTGGTTTGCCCAGGGTCACATAGCTAGTAAATGTCTGAGGTCAGATCTTAATTCAGATCCTCCTGATTCCAGAGCTGGTGTTCTATCCACTGCACCACCTGGCTGCCCCTGCAATTTCTCCAAAATAGTCCATCATGTTCTTGTCTTCCTGTTTAATTCTTGGTTCATATCATTGTTCTTTCTGTCTCTGTCTCTCTCTTCAGATGAATTAGCTCTATGAGTTCTCCATCCAACTGTATTTTATCATCTGGACAATAGACCGAATCTGATGCAGGATTTCAACTCAGGTATTCTTGACTCCAAGTTTAGTGTTCTATCCATTGTTTTATTTATTAATTATTAGTATTCTCCTGGTCATTCTTTTTGATAATAATTAGGTCTATGATTTTTTCCTAATGCTTGGTGTTTCTTTTTCTTTCAGATACTTTGAGAAAATATCCTTCTGTATATACTTGGTCTAATCAATCAATTAATCAATAACCATTAATTTCAAGTCTTCTTGAGCTCATATTAGGGATACAAAACCAGAAGTAAAACAGTCCCTACCCACAAGTAGCTTAATGTCTCTCAGGAAAGAGCCACTAGGATCTGAAGGGTGCAGAAAAGCTTCATGCAGAAGATAGTACTTGAGCCTCCTTAAAGGAAATTAGAGATTCCAAGAGGTAAAGGTCAGGAAGCAGCTCATTCCAGTGCTTAGCACAGTACCTGGAACAAAGTAAGTGTTCAATAAATGCTTGTTTGATTGATTGATTGATTAATGTGGGGGGGGGAGAGGCAGTGCAAAGACATAGAGATAGAAGATGGGGTATTATGTGTGAGAAACAGTAAGAAGGACAGTTTGGCTGGACCATAGAGTGTGGGAAGGTGGGTAGGTAGGTGGGTAATGTATAAGACTGGAAAGATAGGTTGGAACCAGGTTCAGAAGGGCTTTAAATATCAGAAAAATTTTTGTTTTTTTCCTATTGTTCATATGGAACCACTGGAATTTTTTTGAGTAGGGAAATGACATGATTAGACTTAAGCTTTAGGAAAATCATTTTGGCGGAATAATTTAGAGAGGGAAGAGATTTGAAGCAGGGAGACCAATTAGGAGGCTATTGCAGTAGTGCAAACAAGGGATGGTGAGGACCTGACCTAGGGTGGTAGCCACGAGAATGGAAAAAATGGGATGGATGTGAAAGATGTGGAGGTTGTTGTGGGCAAGATTTGATAACTGAATGGCTATGTGGGGTGAGAGAGTGAGGAGTCAAGGATAATTCTGGCTTTGTGAACCTAGGAGACTATGGGACTGGAAGGATGCCTTTACCCTTGACATACTTAGGGAAGGGAATGAATGGAAGAGGGGGAAGATAATGAGCTCAGATCTTTGGAAAAGCCCAGCTTCTTTCTCTTCTTATTTCTTTAGCACCTTTTCTACTTCCTCAGGTGTCACATTGAGGGTTGCCTATATATATTGAAATATAGTGGCTCTGCTGCTCTAGAGAATAAAAAAGAGTTTATTGTAAAAGTCTTTATAGACATTTGATGCTTTTTAATCTGTTGTCTTACTTCCGTCTTTATCCTTAAGTTCCCTGGGAATGACTTAGCTTAGTTGATTATCTTGCCAAGATTTCTGGCTCAGCATAGTAGAGGTCAGACTCATAGCAGAGATGGGGAATATCTGGTGTGAAGAAGCCAATCCAATCCAATCCAATCCAATCCGATAATCCAGGCACAACACTGAGTATGCAAGAAATAAAAAGACAGTCCCTCTCCTCAATGAGTTTACAGTCTAAAAAGAGCAGACAACACACAAAAGGAGAGGAGAGGAAATCCAGAGGAAATCAGTGGCTTTAATCTCTTTGGTACCTAAATACCCCAGGAATCTTAGATTCATTTGAGGTTTGAAGGGATCTTAAGAGCAAATGGCTAGGAAATGCAAGATACTAGAAAGATAACATCCCTGCCATGCCCATGCATTTAAAAGAATGAGACCATAAGAATACTTACGATATTTAGTTCTAAAGCTGGAAGGTAACCAGAGTGAACTTGGGTGAGTACCTTAACTTCTCTGGGCCTCAGCTTCCTTGTCAGTAAAATGAGCTGTTGCTCTAGAAGACCTCTCAAGTCCCTCTCAGCTCTAAGTCTATGATTCTATGATTCTATGATCTTAGAGGTCCACCTCCCCTTATGTTTAAAGGTGAGGAAACTGAGATTCAGAAATGTGAAGGGACTTACTTGTCTTTGATCACATAGATAGTAAGTGGCAGAGTTGGGATTTATCAAAAATTTTCTGGCAACAAGTCCACTTTTCTCATTGCTGTGTGGGGGTGGGGGGGACAAGAAGTCTGGTTCTATTGGTATTGAAATTAAATTAGTGTTGAATCATCTGTCTTAAACAGATTAATTAGAGGCGGTTGTTTTCATTAAGGTCAAGCTGTGAATGGCACTCAGGGGAACAAATTGGAGACAGGGGGTGGAAGTAAAAAGAAGGAATCTAAATTCTAAGTCATTTTGGGAAGATGAGGAAGAAGAAATAGCTGTGAGTGGGCAAGTGAGTTTAATTTAAGGGATGATTAATATGCAAACTTTTTAGGAGCAATATTGAATCTTTCTGCAGGGGTACACCTGTGCAAGTAACAGAAACCCCCTTGAATCTTCCATAATGTTCTTCTAAACGCCTACAAATAGCTCATTTTAATCTGGTTAGGAAATGTTCCTGCTGTTCACATGACAGATGGGCCATTTTTTAGCTTTCAGGGCTTCCCAGGCATACCAGTGACTGCTGGAATGCATGCACCTGTTTTTCCCCAGTGTGCACTTGAATCTAATTCAAAAATTCCATTTTTTTTCAGGGAGGAGTTTTTGAAAGTCCTACATTGAACATTTAGATTGATAGTCTAGGTGAGCAATGGATGCTGGTCATTTTTTATAGCTCATGTTCATTTCTTGCTGGGAAGAAGGCTCAGAAATGACACTTGTCAAGTTGATTCCGTTAAGGGCATTTTTCCACCTCTGCAGACCTGGCTCCAAGGGTGGAGCTCTGTTCTGCTTGGCTAGCTATATATATGTACTTTACAGAATCAGAACCTGGTATAGCAAGTCCCAGGATAAAGCAAGATAATGATCAACTTCCATGGTAATTATAGGTCAAAACCTAGTTTCTAACCTGTTTGCTGGATGGATATGTGCTCCATCAGAAATGACGACTTGTGTATGATGATGGTAGATAATATTCATTTTGCTGATCATTCTGTTTCATGTATGTATAATGGAGAACTGGCCAGTGGAAGCCCAGTCCCTAGGAGTGTGACCAGAGTGGTTTGCTTGATGCAACTCCTCACATTTTGGTGAGCCTGCTTCTGGAACTAAGGGAGGTGTGGAGAATCTTGGATTTCCACTTCAGAGTATGCACAGACACTCTCCAATTATTTCCTGTCCATTTACTGTGTGGTGAAGAAATGGACTTTTTGTTGGCTGCTATGTTTCTCTCTCTCCCTTCCCCCTAGTAGAATATAAGCTGCTTGGGGACAGGGACTACTTTTCATTTTGTTTTTGGCACTGACACAGTGCCATGAACATAGTAAGCACTTAAATGCTTATTGGATCAGAATGTTGGATTCAGTCTTAAGCATAGAGCTTTCTTGCCTTGTTAACTATCTTAGAATTTATCATTAAAGAGATAAAAGGCAGTAAATAATAAAGTTAACATAAAGGTAAAATTGTTAGTCAACCCATAAAAGACAGTTTCAATTCAATTCAATATTTATTCAGCAGCTGCCATGAGCAAGAAGACGCTGTATTAGCTTGTGGGGTTACAAGCAAACTGAGGCAATTCCTGCTCTCAAGTAACTTATACTTTAGAACAAAAGTACAGTGACGTACTTTGATTTGCAATGAATGAAACCTAAATAATCGATACTTCCTGTAACTTTTCTTTAGCCACTCTAAACCACACCATGTTTCATTAAAGGGATAGCAATCAATAATCAGGAAACAAGCATACTGAGCACCTACTATATAGCACTGTATTGTGTGCAATATAATTTGCTGGAACATTCTCCTGGATAAGTAATAAAGCTATTCAGGAACTATCAAAGAGGTTTAGGCTGAAGGCTACAAAGGACACAGTTTTATGCTCCAAAAAAATGAGGGCATCAATCATAGAAGAGATCAACTTCCTATAGAAAAGAAAGGATTGATTGCAATGGTGAAAATTCCGTGGTAGGTGGTCTTTTTTTTTTAACTGAAAGCACCAGTTATCTAGACTCTATGTGATGAAAAAGAAACATGTATGATATGGCCATAAAATGGTATAGGATTCTGAGAAAGATAATATAAGTTTTTTGAGGAGCTAGAAGAACATGTATAAATAAGGTGTGGTGAAGGTGAGGGGTGGGGTAGAATAGGGAAGAGAAGTACTAGAATCTCATATGAGGAAATCTCTTGGAGTTATTAGAGCTATGCATTACCTAGATCAGTCCTAGGTACTCAGGAGATATAGCTAACCCTTCCCATTCCCTATGTAGGTTTGAAGAGGAGAGTGTTGGCCACAGTCTGACTACGTGTCATTCTGGGAATAGGGGTTTAATGGTGCCCACTTTAAAGTGAGCGTAGTTCTATGGTCTGTGATGTTGCTGAAGGCTCTGTCCAAATATGTCTTAGGTCTGATGATTTTAACTTTTATGTGTCCTGGAATACCCATGAGCATAAATTGCTGCATATGAAGGTGGACAAGTATTCAGGTATGGTTTGAGGGTAGTCATGAAGGTTACTTCCTCTCCATTCATCCAAAGTTACTTCTCCCTCCTCCATCTAGCTGGCAAGGTCCCTGAAACTCCACTATTAAAGCTATTTTTTAGGGCTAAGCATTACCCTCACTCAGGATCTTTGTTTAAAATACAACCTGGGTAAGTAACCAGAAGTCACTAAAACCTCTTCCAAGTTAGCATCTCAGATGAATTTCACCAGAAATGAGGGACCTTGGGGCATCAAGAGGGTCCTGCACACTGGAGGGTAAGAAGGGGTCTCTGAAAGATGGAGGGGTATGGAAAGGGAGGAAGTAGGGACCAAATACAAACTTTCCTAATTGTAAGTTTTGTATTGCATAAGTACGTCATTTGGATAAAGATGGGGCTATCTTATTTTTATATCTTCCTCAATATATGCAACAGTACTAATACAGGCATACCTCATTTTATTGTGCTTCACTTTATTGAGCTTTATTGACATACTGTGTTTTTGTTTTTGTTGTTTACAGATTGAAGGTTTGCGGCAACTCAGCGTTGAGCAAGCCTATTGGAGCATTTTTCCAAAAGCAAGTGCTCATATCATGTCTCTGTGTCACATTTTAGTGATTCTCACAATATTTCAAACTTTATCATTATTGTTTATTAGGGTAATCTGTGATCAGTGATCTTTGATGTTATTAGTGTAATTGTTTTAGGGTGCCACAAACCATGCCCATATAAGATGACAAAAGTGAACGATAAATGTTGTGTGTTCTGACTGCTCCACCAACGGGCCATTCCCCTATCTCTCCCTCTCTGTTCTTGGGCCTTCCTATTCTTTGAGACATAACAATATTGAAATCAGGCCAATTAATAACCCTATAATGGCCTCCAAGTATTCATGTGAAAGGAAGAGTCAATCAATGTAGCAGACTTCATCGCTGTCTTATTTTAAGAAATTGCCATAGCCACCCCAGTCTTCAGCAGCCATTACCCTTGATCAGTCAACAGCCATTAACATCAAGGCAAGACACCCCACCAGGAAAAAGATTCCGACCCGCTGAAGGCTCAGATGATGGTTATCATTTTTTAGGAATGAGGTATTTTTAAATTAAGGTATGTGCATTTTTTTTAAGACAATGCTGTTGTACGTTTAACAGACTACAGTATAGTATAAATATAACTTTTATATGCACTGGGAAACCAAAAAAATTGTGACTTTATTGTGAGATTTGTTTTACTGTGGTGGTCTGGAACTGAACCCACAATATCTCTGAGGTATGCCTGTGGTCTCTTTATGAATGTTTGTTGAATTGAAGGCAGCAGCCTGGTACAATGGAAAGTGCTCTAACTCTGGAGTCAGAGGAGCTAAATTCAGATCTCCCTGTGTGACCTTGGGCAAGTCACAACCTCTTGGACCCTTAGTTTCCTCATCTACAAAGTGAGGGAATTGGCCTAAATAGCTTCTGAGGTCCTTAAAGCTCTACGTCTATTATCCCATGGTTCTCTGAGTTGTAACAGCTATATACTCAGAAATGCAGGGCCATCTTATTGGAAATCATCAGTGTATGCCCTTAAGCATTTGTGACATGGGATACCGACCTCTGGTGGACAGCACTGACATTCAGCAATAGCTTCTGCAGACTGGACTAGAGCAAATGCTGAGTGAATACTCACATACGTCCTATAATTATACATTGATTATCTGATTGATAACTTTAGTATATGGATTACTTAATACAGGTTGCTGTTAGTTTTTGAGTCTTCTATGGAAAGACTATTAGTACTTTCAGTACCCTCAAGCCATTTTTCCTGGGGAAAAGCCCTGTTCACACCACCCTAGTATGTGAATTATTTAACACAGGTTATGTTGATAGTTTTTATAAATATAAAAATTTGCAAAAGTTCATTATATATCAATACATGTAATTTTCTTTTACTTTGTCCCAGTTAATTTGCACACCATATCAGACTCAGGAAGCTACAGAAGAAAATCATAAACCAGCATCCCTGGAAGTACAATACCAGAGAACTGTGTAGTATACAGTAAAGGAGTATTACGAGTGGTAGAGGGCTTATCAAGGTAGGCTTCCTGGAGGAAAGGGATTTCAAGCCTAATTCTAAATAAGGTAGGGTTTGACTCAGAGAAGAATGAGGAACGTATTTCATATGGGGATAGTGGCATAAAAGACAAACGTCAATGAGTGACATGTTGGGAGTTGTAAATAGCTTTCCTTGAACAGAGCTGACAAGATGAGAGATATTTCAAAAGTGATATTTAAAATGGAGGATCTTGAGTACTAGATGAAGGATTTTGCATTTTATATAAAAACATAATTCTTGCATAGGAAAATGGCTTGCCTCAGTCTCTGAGGATGGTAATTCCAGCTTCTGTACGTAGGTGAGAGTGAAGTGGGGATACTTCTGACGGTGGAAGACCAGTTGCCTCTGAATAGAGAATGGGAAGGAAATGAATTGACTGTATTTCTGTCAGCTGAAACACAGGTGAATCCTGGCAATTAGGACAGAAAAAAATACCTGTGCTTGTCTCAGTGGGAGTCTGTCCTCTCATTTCCAAAGATGCTAGCAGAGCTGAGTAATCACATGGTTGTGGTTGAAAGGGTCCAGAAGTAGAAATCATTTTAATAGAACCTGGCCCTCTGTAGGACAGGACTATATCCCTTAAAGTGACCTCTTTTTGGAGATTAGACATCATGGCACTAACATGCACAGATCATAGGTGATTTCTATGTTTTGGAAGCAGAATTTATAACACTTATACATCTAACCAGGGATTCTAGTTTTGGAGTCTCCACATCTAGTTAAGCTATTTCCTACAGTTACTCTAGTATGGTTTATGAATGTTCAGTACATGAAATAAATACGGAAAACACTTAAATATTTAACCATGTATATAATTTGTATCTATGTATCTGTGTAATAAACTCTGTATATATTTCATATTTGTTGTTGTTTGTTTAATCATTTCAGTCATATCTGACTCTTCGTGACCCCATTTGGGGTTTGCTTGGCAAAAATACTGGAGTGGTTTGCCCTTTCCTTCTCCAGTTCATTTTACAGATGAGGAACTGAGGCAAACAGGGTAAAGTGACTTGCCCAGGGTCACACAGCTAGTTAAGTGTCTGAGGGAAGATTTGAACGAATGAAGATAAGTCTTCTTGATTCCAAGTTCAGTGCGCCACCTAGCTGCCTGTATTTTGTTTTTATTTGTCTTTAAATACCATTTTTCTTCCAGTAGAATGTAAGCTCCTAGAGAACAGGGACTATTGCATTTTTATGTTTCTATTTCCAGCATAATGTCTTGCACATAGTAGGTGCTTAATGAGTGTTGACAATTGGATTTCAAAAATATGGTTCCCGGGGCAGCTAGGTGGTGCAGTGGAAAGAGCACCGGCCCTGAAGTCAGGAGGACCTGAGTTCAAATCTGGCCTCAGACCAAACACTTGACACGTACTAGCTGTGTGACCTTGGGCAAGTCACTCAACCCTGATTGCCTCACTAAAAACAAACAAAAAAAAATATGGTTCCCTTAAGTTATTTAGGAGTATCTTTCTATTCCAAATACAGAAGTAAGGAACTGAAAACCATCTCGCCCAGTCAATTTAGAAGGAAGGATTGATCATACTTGGTATCTGAGGGAGGGGCAATAAGAAAACGAGCCCCAGATGTTTAGTGAGACCAGGAATGTCTCCATTTTCTTTCAAACCTTAATGAATACACCCTCAGGAAAGTGATTGAAACCTGGGAAATTATGAATACCAGATTAATTGAAGAGAAACACCAGTGAACAGCTGCAATTTTCTATAATTAATGTCCTTTCTATTTAAGGGATATACAACCTTTTGTGAATTGGGTTCATTCAATTGATTCTTGGGAGGTAGAAGCTAATACATGGTGGAATTACAAAATAAGAAGACATTTTGACTTCCTACACTGAATTCCAGGCTTGGGGTTTGCATCATGTGCATTATATTTTACTTTTTGCTATTTGCTCTGATAAAAGAATAGGAGATTGGACATAAAAAGCTGAAGGTCATCCATACAGTTGTCCCAATTGCAATCTGTGTACCTCTAACCCTGTTGAGGAAAAGTAATTACCCTTTGGCTTCTGGTGACCTCAACTAACCTTTGTTGAAGGACCAGAGAAAATAAAGGCTGACCATCAGCCTGCCCTAGCTGCCCTAGGCTTAACCTGCTGTGTGAATGAAGAGCAACCCAACAATAGGATGTGAGAATGTTGCCATGGAAATAGCACTGGAAGAAGGAGCAAAAATCGGAAATTTATCACAATTAATAGTTTTATTAGGAACATCCTATAGGAGGTTAATCCCTGAAAAAAAAAAAGACTTTCCCTTCCTTAGAGATGATGAGAGAAAAATTCTGCTTGAATAAAGGAGATGGCCTCCTTAAAACCATCCCGAATTGTAGATGGGCTGAAAAGCTTTCCACTAGATAAACAAATCTATATCTCCTCATAATCTATAAAGATGCAAATGGCAGCAGCCACATGGTGTGTTGTGAGGGAGGGCAACCCGCTAGGCAAATTGGCTGAAATCTGGGTTTTAAAAATATTTTGCATTTGTGGTAGGTTGGGCTTGTATGTGGAGATGTCTTTTGTCTTTTTTAATATTTTCAGGGTATGGTTATTTTTGCTTGAAGCAAATGAGTGTTATTTGGGAAGTATAGGTAATCAATCACATTTTAAGAATGTAATAATGAACAAAGGTACACCTGGCATTTATTTGACTTTGCTTATCTTTCTCTCTTTAAATTCAAGTTAAATATGTTATTTAGAGTAAGCTTATTTAGGTTTGAACACAGAGACTTACTATTAAATTCTTTTTGGATTAAAGTTGGTGTGGGTTGAGATACTGTGCTATGGAATTAATTGAAGACAAAAAAAAAAAAGAAAGAAAGTTGCTTCCTTCCTCAACCCCCAGTTATGTCCCACAAGGTTTCTATTAGTATTTTTTGATTTGTATTATTACAAAATATTTCTGGCTTTATCTTTTTACTGAGTGAAAGTACACTAAAATGTGTTCAGCAGTGAGATTTTTTTTTTTTTTGCTCCTTTCCCATTTTCATTAAGAGGCATAATTAACTGGACAACAAATACAGACTGGATCCAAGTGTTTATCATTTCTGACAAACAAAATGACAGAATTTGAACTTGAAATACTCCCTTTGTTAGGTTTTTTTTAAACCACTAGTTACTCATAATCAGTTTATCGAAGAACTCGAGGCCCTAAAACCAAGAAGGCAGTTAAGCTTTGCTATCGATTTGCTCCTGAACACATATTTCTTTAGTGAAATTTTAACAACCTGCGAGGGGAAAGGATCTTTAGGAGGCAGTCACTGAAGGTGTTTGCTCACCGATGACGCGATTTGCTTTTCTTTAACAATATCATTTACCAGCACGTGTTTATCCTGCACATTTTAACTCCAGACATTTGTAGAAAGTTAACCTGAGGCATAATACTGGAGGAATATTAGGTTAATCTCAGGCTTTTATCTGGAATTTGGCAAGTTGGGCTCGATGAAAATGAACTTTGTGAGCAGCCAGGTTCCTAATATTGCCCATTTCATGAAGCACCAGGCTCTGCAGTTGTAATCGAAGGTAGCTCCTTACCCGTTACCCTTGTGTTCATACACTGACCACAGTTGCTTTATTATAAATTCTGTTTGTATCACTCCCATTGTTGGGGGGTGGAAGCCTGCTGAAGACCTCATGAGTTGGTAGAAGGCCTGCCTTAGATATAATAATAGAATTTACTAAACTCATTAAATTATCTCTGGGGCCTTTTGCAAGATTTTGCATGACAACCTATTTCTCTCTGCCACAGGTAACAGTGTTTTCCATATGGTAGCACATGCCTAAGAATAAATCTGCAACAAGGTCCTAGGTGTTGTGCTTACATTAAATTCCAGCAGCACGGTTGTTCTCAGACACATTTCTCAATTTCCATGTGTTTTTGACTTCTAGTCACAGTTTTCTGGTAAAGACCTACCTGCTCTCAGGGCCTCTGGAAACATGGCTCTGGACTTGCTGGGTGTGCAGAGTTTAGCCTTGTCCTCACTGTCTTGGGCCATTGCCAGGTTTCATTGTGTTAATCTCCCTCCATTTTCAGCTGGTTTAGGTCCTAGGCAGTCTGTTTGAGGCACCAAAAAAGAAAAAAAAAAGGTTAAAATTGTAACAACCTCTATTGGTGTTTTCTGGTGTTTTTTTTTTTAACCAATCTGTGTAAATATCACAGAGAAAGAGCAAGGAGATTGAGACCCTAATCAAGAAAAATGTCAACCTTTACTCAGAGGTAAGCAGACAACTAATCCATTTCACTTATTCAAATTATTTTGTGTTGCATTTGGTTTCACTACTTCTGTATTATCACTGTTTTTTTTAATTGCCTGTCTTAGTTTGCTCTGTGAAATTAAATTTTTAGCATTCTTCTGTTCACAAGAGCAAGAGAAAAACCTATTTTCCCCTTAATTTTAGAAAGTAATCTCCTGTAGATTATTTTAGGAAGAACAATGTAGGTTAAACCTTTAAATAACCAGATATTTTGAATGATTAAAAAAGTTTGAGAGTTTTCACTGATTTATAATCAATTTCCCTGCTAATCAGTCCCATTTATTTTGGAATGCTTTCTAGGGTATGGAAAAAGATATTTAAAAAGCAAGAAATAGTACTATTTAATGAACTAAATGTTTTTTATCACATGAGCTAGTCTATGTTTTGATTTTTTAGCATTACCCTGAAGTATTGTAGTAAGCCTAACCACTAAATAGATACACTAACTAGACAAGAGAAAGGTTGAAGTACAATTCAGGTTATGAGCACAGAGAGAATACTGTTGGCATACCTAGCTAACTAAGTCTGTGATAACTGGAAGATGAAAAATTAGGCGGTATTAAATCTCTTGTGGAACACAGTGTCAATCTGAGTTTCCAAAACCAACACGGACTTTCTTTTAAAAGAATCTACGGGAATCCTTTAAAGGTCTGGTAACAGTAGTTTAAATATACTCATGAAGGAATTAACTGGTATTTTCAACTCAAGGGAGAAAGATATTTTAATAGCTTTTAGATATCAACCTGACCTCCTCCAAATTAGATGAACATGGATTATGAGATGGCTAATAGTGTGGCATCATTGGGGTTTTGCATACTACTTAAAATACCTTTCTAACTATAACATATTATATAATTTGTCATGTTGCTTATGGGGTTGCTTTCCTGTTATCACATAGTGGCACACCTAACTCTAATATTAAGAACATATCTGTGTTAAAGGATGGCTGAGAATTAAACATTTCTTATATTGTAACTGCGCTCCTCACTTAAAAAGACATAAAAGTAATTTTCAGTAGATGGACAGAAATGTTGGTGGTCAGGCTTACTTTATGGCCAAATACAACATTGCAGGCAACACACAACAATCAAAAACTGAAATATATTAAAATAAAATCTCAAAAGCCAAAGGCACTGTAAAGAAACATTTAAGATTCCTCTTACAGTCTCCCCAAGTCCAGCCTGAGGTCTGGCCATGGAGCAGGCATTCTCCAAGAGGCTTTGACAATGTCAAGCAAGCTATCAGTACAGTTTAAAGTCACAATCAAAATTCATTTTACAAGCCTCCACTGTTTACAACATTTAACACGGAGTGTGGCTGGGCTAAGTGCTTCTTATTTGCAGCCTAACACCAGGAGAATATAACAACAATTAGTATCTAGATGCTGAGATTTGACTCTGTAAAGCAACAATGGTATTGGAGAGCCTAAAAGTTAACTTAATCATCAAATACCTTTAAGTGTGGTATCTCCCTGGTAATCCAGTTAACCAAACTACATCCTCAGCAGAAACTCCTGAGGTGGACAGTAGTTTTCTTCAGTAAGCCCTTCCCGCTGGTCTTGTCATGAGGCAGAGCTGGCACATTTTTAATCCTGCTGAATAATTTGACTCTCTTTAAACTATTTCTCGTTGACCCAGGGACTTGTCTGTCTTAGAATGAAAATAACTGGAAGGTTAGAGGACTGCAGATCATCACAGATCAATCTTCCCTTTTAAGCAGCTAACTGTACCTTAATATTATCATAGCATCATTATTCTGAGAAAAGAGAAAAGCTGCTCCATCATATATTCCACAAATTGCTAGGCTTTCCCCTATCCCCCGCAGTGCTGGAGAGGGGATTATTGCTGCAGAGAAAAAATCTGACCATACTGTAGAAATAATCACTGCAGTTCAGCTCACCCTACATCTCTCTCTCTCTCTCTCTCTCTCTCTCTCTCTCTCTCTCTCTCT
>NW_020954556.1:35878156-35938156 GCF_900497805.2 Vombatus ursinus | reverse complement strand
GAGGGCGGTACTGTTATTACCCCCATTTTATAGATGAGAAATTTACTTAGCACATAGTGGTGCTATGGAAGGAGCATGGAGATTTTAGAGCTGCAGCTGGAGAGGGGGAAGAACACTAGATTTTGAGTCAGGAGAGGTCTGCATTTGAATCCTGCCCTTGACACTTATTTGGTGCTGGGGGGAGAAAGTCATAGGCTCATGGGGAAGGGTTCTTGCAAACCACCTAATTCAACCCTTCTATTCAATACATGAGGGAACTGAGACGTAGCATCATGCAGGCAGTAAATGCCATCGTTGGGATTTGAACAGAGATACACAAACTCCCAAATCCAATGCTCTTTCCAAGGCATCATGATGTGGGATACTTTAAAAATAAAACAAAACAAAAAACAACTATATCCTCCATTCTCCCCATACCCATCATTTATTTTTTCTGTCAATCTGTTTTTATTATACTGAGTTAACATATATGAGCTGAGTTGTCCAGATTGGTGAGTTAGGGCAAACTCACTGAAGCTAAGAGGCAGCTAGATGGTGCAATGTTGGGCCTGGAATCAGGAAAACCTGTGATCAAATTCAGCCTCAGATACTTAGTGGCATGACCCTGGGAAAGTCATGATATTTGTATGTACTTAATAAATACTTGTTCCCTTTCCCACCTTCCTGCCCCCAATACCTGGCACATGATAACAAGTAGGCCCTAATCCACACTTCACATTCATCCATCGTGGATATTTGCCATCTACTTTAATGCTGTGCTGTTCTCCCCACATGGAAGAGCATCCTCTGGACCAGACCATACTCCACTTCCTGGGGGAGTTAATCTACTAAGCTTTGGAATTCTACTCTGAGGCTAAGCTATACTGATTACTAGTGAGTGCAAACTTACTTAGCCCACTATATCCAATTGACTCCAGATCATATTTAATTCCCACCCATTCTGGACATCTTCCTATCACCCCTGCAGTTTTGCACATACTGCCTTCCCTCTGTCCTCTTCCTCTGCTCTGGAAATAGTAACCATGTCAATATTATCATTGCTTTTGGAAAGAGTATAAAAATCAATTGTCCTATGGCTCCCCTTACCATTCCTATGGTTCCTAGACCAACACCCCTTCCTTGGTCATCAATTTTCTGTATGTGCTGTTTTTCCTTGTTAGAATATATGTTTCTTCAGAGCAGAGACTATCTCACTTTTATATCTGTATCTCCAATGCTTAGCACTGTGCTTGGTACATAATTTTTTTTAAAATTCTATAATCTGAGTCCCAAAGCCCATTGGCTTCTGTGCTCATTGGTGGAGATCAGTGTCCCACATCTGCTTGAGGGGTGAGGCAGAGCTGATGAGAGCAGGGCAGAGGGGAGCCCCAGTCTCTTCAGGCCACTTCAGTGTCTTCAATTTTCTTGAGTCCCTTTGGGCTCTGCAGTTGCTTCTGAAACTTCTGGCTTCTAGCTTTGAGAGAGAAGATGGATGATGCCAACCCCATTTCAATTTGCTGAAGGGGGAATAAGTTTCTGGGAAGAAACTGACATGAGAGGAACCAGTAGTCTCCATCATGTCCCTATCCTCAGATGACTGCACTACAGACTTCAGGGAGCTTTCTCTTTGGTGAGATCTGGTACTCTTTCTCTTGGTTGATCTGACTTACCTCTCTCCCAGTGGGAGAGCTCTTTCATTCTGTATTATCTGATATATATTCTCCTATGTATACTTTCTCTGATTTCCGTTTCATTATTGGTGTGGATAAATGGGTTTCACGGATACTTACCATGTGTGTTCATTGTGGAACTTGTATTTGCTGTGAACGGAGTTGAGCCTTGGATATAAAGCTTGATTTTCCCTTCCAAATTAATAAACGGTGATCAGAAGTTTAGTCAAACCTGAAAATCAGATCTTCTAGACTAACAGTAATTAAGGGAACATATAGATACAATTCTAGCCCAGTAGCCCCTCTCTCTGAGGAGAGCAGAGTGGCCAAGCTTCTCGTCCCAAACTCCTGTTTCCCTGCTGGTAGGAACTAAAGTCTCCTTTGTAGAAGGGTTGGGGAAGAAGGAACTAGAGAGGTCTATTCTGCCTTTCTTCAAGCCACGCAATGATATCCCCTCATACTACATGCGGGGACAATGTTACTTTAATTCACTCATTCAAGTGAGATATGCTCACATAAGTGGTAGTCTAGTTGCCTGGTAAGGACTTCTCTAATGAATGACTGATTCTAAGCCCTGCCTCTCCTAGTAGAGAGCTTGGCAGAAAGCTTGGTGGCAGAATTTATAAAACTGAAGTTTCAGAAACAGCTATTCCAAACATGATTCTTTTTTTTGACCTTTTTTTCTGAAATAATACTTGGTGAAAATGGTTGTCTATTAATGATAGTGGTGAGGAGGATTTTACTCAGATAATCCCTCGGGAAAAAAAATAATTCTTGACAAAAAATAGGAGAAAAGAAGAGACAAATCTGATTTGGAACTAGTCTACAAGCCCATCTATGACCCATATTGTAGATAAGAAAGATTGCGTAAAGCAATCCAGGATGGAGAGAAAATAGATTCTTGATCTCTGGCTCTCCCCCTTTCTTTCTTTCTCTGTATCTCTGTCTCTGTCTTTCTCCCTCCTTGTCTGTCTCTCTCCATCTCTCTCTGTCTCTTTCTCCCTCCTTCTCTGTCCATTCATTTTTGTTTCTGTCTCTCCACCTTTCTGTCTCCATCTCTCTCTGTCTCTCTGTTTCTCTCCATACTGTTAACACTCAGAATGATTTGATTAAGAGATATTTAAGATCATACACTTGGATCTAGAAGGCTGGAAGGCTAGAAGGGACCTCAAAGGTCATCTAGTTCAACGCTCTCATTTTATAGATGAGGAAACTGAGGCCCAGAGGATTGAAGTGACAGTATCATACACAGGTAGTATCAGAACCAGGATTTAAACTGAGATCCTCTGATTCCCAATCCAATGCTCTTTCCAGTATTCTATCTCATCAAGACATTAAAGGCAGCCAGGTGTTTAGAAATCCAACAATAGTAATAACCATAATCCTGGCAATGGGATAAAGAAGGAAAATGTATGCAGAGCATCATCTGGGACAGATTCCCCTTAGCTCCTCTGGTCTATTGTTTTCCATTAACTTCTTCACACTATTTCTGGGTAACAAGTTTGCTAGACCTTGCACCCAGTTCCTTCAGGGACATTACAGACTTTGTGTAATCTGAAAAAACATTCAGCATTATTACTGCTTGTTATATCAGAAGGTAGCTGGCTGTCCAAGCTTTATCTACAATAGGAGTTGCAAAGTACAGAAAGGCCTTTAAAGTGATCAGCATGACCTGTGCAGAAAACTGGGGAGGAGAGAAAACAGTCGCTACTTACCATTCCACCGTGTTTGGCTGTATGCACAATCAGCTCCTATCCTCGCAGTGAGACCTAGGGAAAGGTTATTTACCTGAATTTATTGCTTAGCAACCAAGACCCTACCTCCAGAGAATGCTATTCCATGGATTACCAAATAACTGAGTGTGACAATTACCAAACAGCTGGCTTACTAATCTACATACCCTTTAACCTTAGTCAGCTGAAAGATGGGCTGCTGACAGCTAACAAACAATAGAAACACATTCCAATATTTTATTTAAGAGCTGAGGGAAGCCACAGCTGTATGGATCCTACAGCCAGTTGGATTTAACTGTTTCAACTTGAAGGCTCTGCTCTCAAGAAACTGTTATTTAGAGCAGCTACTTGAATGGATGCCAAATCACAGCAGGCACTAACACCTCCTCCTATTGGAAGCCTGACCCACAAAGTTTTAGGGTGCATTTTCTATGTCATTGAACCCAGAGAAGAGGGTACCATTCCTTAGTTCTCGTGTGGTCCTTCAGCAAACAGTGCACTTTGGTAAATTTCATTGTTGTTGTTGTTCAGTCGATTAGTTGTATCCGACTCTTTGTCGTCCCATGTGGGGTTTTCTTGGCAAAGATACTCTGGTGGTTTGACATGTCCTTCTCCAGGTAAATTTCATGTTCTTTCTTAAATGAGATGCACATTCATTTGAGCCTGATATGAATCATGAGAAGCATCATGGTGTAATGGATGGAAAATGAGCTTCAGAGCCAGGAAGACCTGATTTGAGTCCCATTTCTGACACATACTGGCCATGTAACCCATGGCAAATTGCTTAAATTCTCAATGTTCTCAACAGCTCTCTAAAACTAAAAAGTTGTACCAAATGAGCCTTATCTATATTAGTAGAGTGTCCTCAGTTCCTTATATGAAGCAAATCACAGATCTACTCTTTGTCCTTATCTGTATAGAATGTAATATAATGGAAGCTCATAATTATGTAATTTATCTGATATTCAGCCCAAGGTGCATCTTTACATCTCAGATTCCATCCAAAGAGATTTCATTACTTATGTTCCAAAAAGACCTCACTATAACATAGTTTTACTTATGTGGCAGTCCTCCAGCATGGTCACTCAGAACAAGTACCAGTTTAAATTAGTAGGTGCATGTTAGTCACATGATCTGAATAAGTGAAGCAGTGTAGCATGGTGGATATAGGGCCAGCATGAGAATCAGGAAGACATAAGCTCAAGTCTTAACTGTTAGCACATACTAGGTATGTGGGCAAATGGCTTAATCATAAGCAAGATGTTTAAGTTCTCAGAGCACCAGGTACATATCTAAGGTTCTAAGATACAGAAAAGTATTTGATCTGTAATGGCAGAGGAAATTTCCAGATTGGGTGTTCTCCCACATTTACAAAATCCCAGCTACAGATCCTCTAAAATGTGAATATACCATTTTTGCCTATATAAAACTTCATGATGTTTCCCCTAAATTTATACAGCTACTAAAATTTCCTATCAGTACAACCTCAAGACTCAACTGTTTTCTCTCATAATGCTATCACCTCACAAACATTAAACTAAATTGAACATATGTTGCATCAAATACTGAGTTTTAATGCAAATAATAGTACAAAATATTTGAAATTCCCATAAGAAGAGATCGCTCTAAAACTCATCATTCATTCATTCATTCATCCATCAAACACATGGAGATTATTTGTTCAGTATAAGACTCTATGTTGGATATTATGCAGAAGATTCAAATTTGAATGAGACATGGACCCTGCCACCAATGAACTTAAAAATCCTTTTGTAGGTGGCATGAGATATGTAGATAAACAACTGTACTATGAAGTAGAATGTGGTAATATTTGAAGTCCTTCACAATCTGTCTTCAACTTATCTTACCAGCCTTATTGAACCTGGAACAATCTGACCCTCTTTCTGTTATTCATACATGGAATGTCATCTCCCACCTCTGTGCCTTTGTATTCCTCTCACCAATCCTGGAATGCCCTCCTCCTTCCCATTTCAATCTCTTAAACACCCTAGTTTCCTTAAAGGTTCAGCTCCTTCAAGACTTTCTACATTAGGCCTTTCCTGACCCCTACGCCCAAAACTGCTAGTGTCTCTCCCTCTAGATCATCTTGTACCTATTTTTAATCTGTCTTATATATATACATATGTGCATGTTATTTTCTCTAGGTGGGAGAAGATAAGCCTCTCCTTGAGAAAAAGGACTGTTTTCACTTTTGTCTTGAGGAAAGGGACTGTTTTCATTTTTATTTTTGTATCTCCAGCACCTGTCTCAGTGCCTGCCTCAGTGAATGCTTAGTAAATGTCTCTGATTGACACAAGAGATTCACAAGCAAAAAGTTTAGTGGAAGGTTAGTTCAATTCTGACTGTAGGGAATCAGGAAAGGCTTAGAGAATCATAGAATGTTAGAGACCACCGGTCCTTGCCTCCCTAGCCAGCCCTGAGAAATCATCTTCTTCAACCACTTCGCTTTGCAAAAAAGAAACTGAAACTCAGAGAAGGGAAATGACTACCCAAAGTCTCTTATAACCAGGGCTCAAACTCAGACTTCATGACTCTCAGATCATTGTTTTGGCCATTGTAGCATAGTGCTTCATAGAAGAAATAATATTAGAACTAAATGTTAATGAATAAGTAGAATAGAGAGGAACCCTTTCTTCAATAGGTGAAGGTGAAGTAGAGACCATTCCAGGTAGAGAGAAAAGTTTGACACAGGCAAAAAAACATAGGCTGTGCAGGGGAAATAGCAGTCTAATTTGACTGGATTATGAAAGGGAATAGGATGAAATGGGTACAAAGAGATGGGTTGAAACTAGATTTTGGAGTGCTCTGAATGACAATAAAAGGAATCTGGATTTTATTTGCTAGATAATAAGTAATTATTGGAGGGTTTTTTTTTTTAAACAAAGGAGTGGCATGATCATTATTGGGCTTTAGTTAATTGATCTGGCAGAGGTATATAGGATGAGTTACAATGAAGAGAGAATGGAGCCAGGGAAAATGGCTGATTCGCTATAATAGTACAGATAAGGGGTAATGAGGTCTTGAACTTAAAGGTGGTAGTAGTGGGAATCAAAGAGAGGACAGATTCAGGAAATAAAGAGGTAGAAAAAAATTAGCGGTACTTGGCAACTAGATATGAGGAAGAAGATAAAGAAACACAATTTGTCCTGTCTTCAAAGATGATTTAAAAGTTTTGAATATGGTTAACTGAAAAAAAAATGGCAATGCCATTAAAGGAATTGGAAGGTCAGAAGTAGGCTCCGGGGAAAGATGATACATTTATCTTTTAATATGCTGGTCAAATTTTTAGATACCTACTTGCATACTAGGCACATATCTACAAAGCATTAGCTATAAAGCAATGAAACTGATTTTTAGCAAATAATAATAACTTACATTTATAAACAGCTTCATGATATAAAAAGCTCTTCTCACAACAACCTTGTAAGGAAAGTAGTATAAGTATTTTTTATCCCCATTTTACAGATGTGGAAACTTATGCTTAAAAAATTTAAGTGCCTTCAGGTTACATAGCTATTAAAAGGTGGCACTAGGACTTGAACCCACAGTCATTTCAAGTGGTTAAGATGAGGGGAAATCACAATGGTGTTTCAGATGAAGCCTTTTAGAACCATTCTTTTGGAATTGCTTAGTTTCTGAGCCACACATGAGAATAAGTTTCCTTACTTCATCATCATACTTGAGTTTGATGACATGGTATGTTACTTTGATCACTTCCCAGTCTCACTCACAAGACTTGTTTTTTCTCTGAATCACCAGTCTTCAAAAATCCCTTCCTCCTGTTTTTGGCCCAGGATCCCTACATGTAGAATAATAGTGTTCCATTAAATCTCCCAAGTTCCAGTTCTACTATTATAATCATTTGAAGATTTGTTACCATTGAGTATATTCAAAATAATAATATTATTTATATAATAAATACTATTTATGATGGGGTTTGGCAGACAATTAAAAAAACACTTCTAAAGAACCACAGAACTATTATTGGAATAAGTTTAATTTGAAGGGGGATAACATTCATTTAGATGAATAGGTTTTGGCTTACTTAAAGGCTGTTAGGAGGCACAGCAGATAGAGTGCAAGGCCTGAAGTCAGGATCTGGCCTCAGACATTTAATACCTGTGTGACCCCAGGCAAATCACTTAACTATATTTACCTGTTTCCTCATCTGTAAAATGATCTGGAGAAGGAAATGGCAAATCACTTCAGTATCTTTGCCCCAAATAGGATCACAAAAATTGGGCACAACTCAAATGACTGAACAACAACATTTACTTAAAAATTAGTCATATTATCTTTTAGTCACATGCAGTATTGATCCTTCCTGATTTTTACTTCACAATTCTCCTCTCCTCCCACCCAATTGTTAGTGCACTCTCCCTTTTCAAATTACTTTTTATTTGGTTATATGTAGATTTTATATCCACCAGTTATATATATTTTATACCCAACAGTAGGATGTAAGCTACATGAGATCAGAAATTTTTATTTTGCTTACATATATTAGCTGCTTAATAAATGCTTGGTGAATTGAATTACATATTTCCTGTCACCATAATTTTTAGTACTCATTACAAATTTTAATATTAGATGGTACATCTGAGGTGGCAGGGATCCTCTGAACTGTTCTGTATATGATAATATATGGTGCTCTTTGTGGATGATTAATAATAGAAATAAGTAGAAATAATAGAAAAATTGTTTAATAATAATTGTTCATATTTATAGAGTACTTTACAAAGCAATTTCCTCACATTGATACTATGTGATTGATAATGCAGATATTGTTATTATTTATAGGAGGGGAAACTGAAGCCTAGTGATTAAGTGACCTGCCTATGGTCACATAGTAGCTAAGAAGGGGAGGAGGGATTCAGATCTGGCTCATTGAGCTACAAATCTAGTGTTCTTTTCACTCTAGCACACTTCATGGCATACTTTTAGGATTTTAGTTGATATAATAATAATGATAATAATAGCTAGCATTCATATAGCACTTGAAGGTTTGTGAAGTGCTCTACAAAATATTATCTCATTTTTATCCTCTCCAAACCTTGGTAGATAGGTGCTGTTGTCACCCTCATTTTACGAATGAGAAAACTGAAGTAGATAAAGATGAAACAACTTGTCCAGGGTCACGCAGCTAATAAGAATTTGAGGGAGAACTGGAACCTGCATCCTGAATCCAGGTTTAGCACTCTATCCACTTTTAACTAAATAGCATAATACATGTCCAATTTGATCTCGTGGGGTGGCTCTGTGACCATAGGAAAGTCACTTAATCCCTTAGCTCTTCAGCAAGTTTCCAAGACTCAGTTGTAGGTAGCCATTAATCTCTATTAAAGGAATAATAACCATTTTTCTTTCTTTATCTGCAAAGTTGTATGGAGATAAAAGCTGTACACACATCATTTAGTTCATACTCACATATGGATGTATGTTGGGACAAGTTCCCCTTGTCTGTGAGATATATGGGTGAAACCTTATGAATGAAACTACAAGAGGGTTTCTGGAATGGTGTGTTAAATTGTAAAAGTTTTTACCAGCCTATACAGGAAAACTTAAGTCAGCAAGCAGGTTGACAAATATTTATGAAGCATTTACTATATACCACATATTGAGCAAATCATAGGGGATACAATTTAAGCAAAAAGAAAGCCAGAACTTGCCTTCAAGGAGCTTACGTTCTAACAAAGGAAGACAAAACATAAGATGAAGATGAAAATGGTAGATAGGGGGAGGAGAAAGTACCAGCATGGAGGAATGTTGGTGAAATCCAGAGAATAAAAGATGGTTGGTCTGGGCTGTTCCTCAAAATGCTTCTGGGAAGCATTCATTAATTGGAGAAAAGGGGCAGAGGAAGATGGTTAGTTGAGGATTTCAGTTTTTCTTAATTCAGCACAAACTATATTATTCTTTTTTTTACGGTATAGATTTTTAAAAAATCTTAGTTGTGTTTCGTGATAGAAATAGTTTTAATATTTTTAAGGAATAATTCAAATGATATATATTTTCCACGTGTATGATAAATGGATCTATGATCTTACTGATCGGTATTTTTCTTTTTATAATGCAGATTGCCTCCCATCAATGAATATTCATCTTGGGTAACTTTTTCACATCCTTCCATAAGTTTCACACACACACACACAGACACACAGACACACACACACACACACAGACACACAGACACACACACACACACACACAGAGGGTTTACCCAACTGTCTTGGGGGATTTTCTTGATTTCTCTTGGCATGGTGAGAATGCCAGTGGAACACTGAGGATATTCCCTTGTTATCCCTCACTTTTGCCTTGTGACAAGCCCATCTTCTTTCTCAATAATATATTTTCTACTTTCTCTCTCATGTCTCACCCACAGTGAAAATAATAAAATAAAATACTTATAGTAAATAGGAATGACAGGTAGGTGCTTGTTCTGAAGTCAGGAAGACTTACCCTCCTAAGTTGAAATTTAGCCTCAGAAGCTTACTAGCTGTGTAACCCTGGGCAAGTCACTATATATACACATATATACATATATATGCATGTGTGCTTGCGTGCATGTGTGTGTGTGTGTGTAGTCTCTCTAAAGAGATGCATAGCATTTTTTTCAGCATGAGTTCTTTGGAATTGTCTTGGATGACTGTATTGATCCGAGTAGCCAAGTCTTTCACAGTTGGTCTTCATTACAACATTGCTATTACTGTGCACAATGACCTCCTGGTTCTTCTCACTTCACTTTGTATTAGTTCATAAAAGTGTGGCTATGTTTTTTTTTTTCTGAAACTACCCATTTCATCATTTCTTATAAGACAATAGTACTCCATCACAATCATATGCTACTACTTCTTCATCCATTCTCCAACTGATGAGCATCCCCTCCATTTCCAAATTGTTGAGACCACAAAAGCTGCTTTAAATATTTTTGTACATACATGTCCTTTATCTTTCATCTCTTTGGAGTACAGAGTTAGTAGTAGTATTACTGGATCAAAGGGTTTTTCAGTTTTATAGCTCTTTGGGAATAATTCCAGATTGTTTTCCAGAATGGTCAGACCAGTTCACTACTTTATCAATAGTTCGTTAATGTATCTATTTTCCCCTTATCTCCTCCACCATTTGTCATTTCTTGTAAGTGTGAGGTAGCTCAGAGTTGTTTTAATTCACATTTCTCTAATCATTAGTGACTTGGAGCATTTTTTCCATATATCTGTAACTTTGATTTCTTTTTCCAAAAACTGCCTATTCATATCCTTTGACCCTTTATCAAGTGGGGAATAGCTCTTATTTTTATCAGTTTGACTCAGTTCCCTATATTTTTGAGAAATTAGGTCTTTATCAGAGAAACTTGCTGTTAAATTTTTTGATTTTACTTCATTGCCTATGGTACCTTTTTAGCAAAATGTAGTTTCCTTGATTATCTCTTTCAATTATGTCTACTTTTGCTTTCACTTTGTCTGAGATTATGATTGTCACCCCTGCCTTCTTCACTTCAGCTGAAACATAGGCTCTATTCCAGACCTTCATTTCAACAGAGGATTACAAAAAGCAAAATACTTCATTCTGATTACACGAAATTAAAAAGCTTTTGCACAAACAATATGAATACAGCAAAATTAGAAGGAAAACAGGAAATTGGGAAAAAATTTTTACAGCAAGTTTCTTTGGTAAGGGCCTGATTTCTCAAATATATAATGAACTCAGCCAGATTTATAAAAATATGACCCATTCCCTAGTTGATAAATAGTTAAAAATATGAATAAGTAGTTATTAGAAGAAATCATAGCTATCAATAATCACATGAAAAAATGCTCTAAATTGCTACTGATTAGAGAAATGCAAATTAGAACAACTCTGAAATACCAACTCACATCTATGAGATTGGCTAATATGACAGAAAAGGTAAATGACAAATTCTGGAGGGGATGTAGAAAAATTGGGACGCTAATGCACACTATTGGTGAAGTTGCAAAGTAGTCTAACCATTCTAGAGAACAATTTGGAACTATACCCAAAGGGGTATTACATGTATTTAGGAACTATTTAATTAAATAAATAAAAATTATTTAAAAGATGTTATTTTATCTTCACCTGACCTCCAGCACCTAGCACAGTACTTCATAAACAAAATGACCCATAGTCACATAGCCCTTTATATTTTATGAAGCATTTTCTCTTGACAGAGAAGTAAGTGGTATAGGTATTATTATCCCCATTCGATAGATGAATGGAGTCCCTGAGATGTGAATTTACTTTCGCCAGTAATTGACAAGGACTATGATTTCAATTCAGGTCTTCTGACTATAGGTCCAGTGCTCTTTTCACTGAGTGAGTTTGTTTTATAGTAAACACATTAATATTTATTAAATAAATTGATGCATGAATGAATTTCTCCCCCACAAGAGTAAAAAAAAAACTTGAAAAAAGAATATATTGAAGTATTTTATCCTAAATAAAACAATATTTCTTTGGACCCCTGGCATCATTTGTACTACTCCCTTCCTGTTAATATCAGATACTTGCATTTAGAGATATGATTTGTTGCGTCTCAAGCAAATGCAGAAAGAACTGCTATTTGCATCACTGGGTTGCACTTATTGAACAGAATTTCTCAGCAATTTGTACCCTAATTATTGAGTAAAAGATTCACTGCAATCCCATATCACATTGAAACTGAACGATTTTTCTTTGTAGCATGATTACATTTCTAAAGTAGAGTCATAAAACATTTCCAAAGAGCAACAAACTCATTCTCCTCCAAATTGCTGGGCTATTTGCATGCAGAGCTTTCACAAAAACAAACAAATAACTTTTTAGAAGAACAGTTCTTAGCATGTGGATAGTACCCACCCTGATTGAAAAACACTGAAGTAATATTGGTAAGTAAGAAAATTTAAAGTTTCTTTCTTCTTGGTCTTTAATTATTGATACTCTTGATTCTTATTATATTCCTATGATTTTATTTCCAAGGCTTTTATTGGAAAGATGATATTTGAAATTGAATTCCTTTATGCTTAGTGAAGAATGAACAGCTCTTAGAATTTAATGATCTGAAGGGCAGTTACTTATTATTTAATGTAAACTTAAGGAATTTTAACTTACAAGATTGATAAAGTAGAACACAACCTATTTTACAGGAACTGAAGCTAAAGATTAAATTGTAGTATTGTTAGATGGCTGCACCTGCTGGTGCCATGTGACATTGCAGAGTAGCAGAAATAGTAGAGCTAAATTTTGGCACCTACCATTGTGGAGTCCCAGAATTATTAGATTTGAGAGAAATTCCTGTGATTTGTAGAAGGGCAGAGAAGCAGAGGTCCTAGATTTAGGAAAGTGTTGCTTTATAGGTCTATATTGAAACTGGGATCTAACCCTGGGTCACTCACTAGATAGCAGTGACATTTTAAGCATATCATCTATCTCTTTGACTTCAATTTCCTCACTTACAAAATTATAATTTTGGATTAAATGATGTCTCTAAGTTCTCTTCCAGCTTCTAGATCCTATGATTCTGGTATAATCATCAGTATTTTATAATAATACCTAGCATTTAAAAACACTTTCTTATTAAAAGGTTTTCCTCTCGTGGGGATATATTTCTTTCTTTTCTTTTCTTTTCTTTTCTTTTTTTGCTTTTTGATGAGGCAGTTGGGGTTAAGTGACTTGCCCAGGGTCACACAGCTAGTGAGTGTTATGTGTCTGAGGCTGGATTTGAACTCAGGTCCTCCTGACTCCAGGGCCGGTACTCTATCCACTGAAATACCTAGCTGCCCCCTCATGGGGATATATTTTTAATTAAAAAAAATAGCAGTCAGTAGGAAAAAAATGTTTTATAGGTAAATGTGCTAGAACATATCTAGTCCTATAAAGTGGAAGATAATTGGCAAGATAGAAATATGTGGTGAAAGACTAAGTCCAAAAGATAAGTGCATTTCAGAAGGGAAGTATTTTATGCTACCAAAATAGACACATTTTGCAGTAAAAGTTAATCAGCCATTGAATGCTTGCCAGTCTAATCACCTGAGAAAGGAGGTGGGACCATAAAAAAATCCCATGTTCATTTTCTTTAGTGGTCAACTCATTCAGTTAGCATACTCGCTGTGTAGCCAAGTGATTCTAATCTCCTCAGTCCATCTATTCTTTGACCCTTAGTGTTGATGGAGTTTTTCAGTCATGTGGAACCCTTCACGCATTTTAGGTACTCAAACAGTATTTCAAGGATTTGCAGTCTTGTCAAAGTAGTTCTCCACTCATTTATAACTGAGTAAATAGCACTCAGGAGTTTCTGTGACTAAAAAAGTTCATTATCTAGCAGCCAACCTGATTGAAACCTTCTCCAAAATTAACAAGGCTACTCTTCATTCAACAGACACACAGTTCTTCACTAAATTCCTTTGATAAATCTGAACTTGGGCTCTGAGAATCTAGGCATCCTTTCTCACCACCATGAGCCATTGGAGGAGAGCTGTCATTGGACTAAAACCAGGCTTTCATACTGTTTAAATGGAAGGGGGTTAGGTATTAATTATGCCTTTTAAAAATATTTATACTCTACTACTGCCTTTCACCAGAGGCATATTTCCCAACCCTTCTCCACTATCTAAAATGCTATATAACATTTTTTACCAACATTGACAAGGTTAGACCTGTGGGTTAGATACCTGGGTATCCATTCAAGCCTCTTCAGACAACTCTTTAACTCTAAAATTTCCTCTTTACTAAAGTTATTTCTCCTTGTGTCTACTTCAGAACAGCTACCTAATACTGTGGAAAGAGTCCTGGGTCTGGCATCGGGAGGCCTGAGTACAAAATTCCTGGCTTTGCTACTTGAGCATGTCTCTTTAAGCTTTCTGGTTAAACTCTCTTAGTTCCCTTACTGTAAATAAAGGGGTTAAAAGAGATTATGTCTAAGGTCCATTCCAGCTCTAGGTTTATGGTAATATGATCCCAATATGTTGGATTATATCCCTCAGTGAAATTTGCTTTTGTATTGAAAGAAATTTTTTCCTTTGTAATGTTCTTAAGCCAGGGAAAACTCAAGGAGCTCATGGTAGAGCAAAATCTATCCTCCAAGGAACAGGAATCTAAAATCATCTATTTTTATTTTATTTTTTTTAGTTTAGTTGGTAAAATAACTGGTATAGTCCTTATTGATTCTTACTAGTTGAATGATCTTAGACAAACCACCAAACTACTCTGGGCTCCTTTCCTTGCCATCAGTGTGACTTTAGGCAAGTAATTTCATATCTCTGGGTCTCAGTTTACCAATCTGTAAAATGATGGCATAGGACTAGATGTCTCTAAGGTCTCTTCCAGCTCTGATTCTATGATTTCATGACCCATAAATAGATGAAACCTAACAATCTTTCAGCTTTAAAACATATGACTCAGCAATTGATTAATGAATCATAATGGCTGCAAATGGGCTCCCTCACAGCAGGAACTAGCTATTCAGGAGCAGCAGGAAACAAAGCAAATTGAGATTCAAGTACCACTATATAAACTGAGAGATCTCCACCTTAGTCATAGCTATGGCAGTTCTTGGATCCCAATTTTTTCATGTAGATAGGTCTATAACTTGTTAAGTATTATGTCTATTAGGTCAATTTGCTGGAGTGAGAGCCACTCCAGTGTTAAAACCAAGGGAACTATTGCAAAATATGAAACCCTAGGAACTGAGGAGATCTCAAACTTTAAGGAGTTTTTAATATTTGTTATAATCCACCAACTATCTCTTCCTCCCTGATATCATGCCAACCCAAGTCTGAATGCCAGGAATAGTAACTGCCCATGATGACAATTACTAAAATCTGAAGGTTGTTTACTTCTTTTGTTACTGATTTATGAGAACTTCTCTAACCCCCGAGCATACCACCCTAACAAGGAAGGTGACTTCAATGTTTCAATGCCCCATTGCTGGGGTCCACCATGGACTGATATAGATTGAAACTTTTCTAGGAACAGATAGTTGTCAAGAGTTCTTATGGCCAAATGACTTTCAATAGCCAACCTTGTAATGAGCTTTCTTAAACTTTGCTAGTGGTCCTTGGAAAATAGAAGTTCATCTCTAGGCCTATACACAAAGACTATCCAGCATGATAGGGCAACATTTGCTTATCTCTTGTCCTGCAGGGTCTCTTTTGTTTTCTATGATTCAATTTACACTTTAGCTTTATAGAACTGAATATTGTAAGAAAAGAACTCAAGAGAAAATCTGGTCTAGACTCTTGCTTTGAAAGTATTTTTTTTAACCCTATATATAGGGTCAGCATTCTGGACAGGGGCAAAAGGGAAGCTGAGAATTGTAGATTATTATTCTGACCCTGACCTAGTGGAAATTTTCTGTAAATTTCTTTTAAAAATTCTTTTTAAGTTCTCTGTGCTTCTGTCTAGGCCTCTTCAGACAACTCCACAACCACATTCCCCCTTCCTCTTTGGAATTGTTTCTCTTTTTATCTTCTTCAGAATTTCATTCTTGAGAGTTTCCTAGTGCTTTGGAAAGAGCACTGGATTTGGAATCAGATTACTTTGGCTCAAATATCAGCTCTGATAGTCATTATATATGTGATCTTAGGCAAGTCACTTCTCCCCTCTGGCTTTGGTTTTCTCATCTGCAAAATGAAGATGTTGGACTACATGACCTTCTGATATTCTTAAGAGCTTTTAATCTGATATAGCTTCTTCCTCTGTGGCTAAATTCCTTTGTAGAATAGCCTAGTAGATTGTAACTATCCTCCTTATGAATTTTTTGAAATCTGGTCTCTTAAATCCATGATGTACATTGACAGCTTTCATCTCTTTATCTACCACAAACTCAACAATGGAGTAGTTACTTCCCTGCAAGGTTTCATTTCCCCACCCTATCAGTTATTATTGGTAAGAATCATCATCACAATTGAATTACCTCTTGTTCATTCCTCCACTTTTTGAAAGATAACAGTATCATTAAGACAAGGCCAGAAATTATAAGCTGTTTTTGTTCTTTGATGTCATTCTAAATTCTCATGCCTTAATGCATTTTCTCAAGACATCCTTTAGTCCTGGAATGTACTCTCTCTTCATTTCCACCTATTGAAATCCTTCTTTTCTTTTAAAGCTAAGCTTAGAGACCACCTCCTACGTCAAGCCTTCCTTCAAACTACAACTCCCATCTCCAGCTGAAAATCTCATCTCAAATTTTTATAGAGTACTTTGTCTGAATCTCTCCTTTGCCCCATCACAATTGGACAGCTAGACAAAAATAGCCTTTTTGCTGCTTATTTTTGTTTTTTCTGTTGAACCAGTCCTCAGGAAAATTTAAATTCCTTATAGAATTTACTTTCAGCATTATTTTTGCATATATATATATGTATACATACATACACACGTGTTTATACACACATGTGTGTGTGTTTGTATAAATCCTCAGGGTTTAGCAAAGGGTTTCTTGCACATTATTTGGTTCTGAATATTCGGTTTAATCAGTGCAATAATAACAATAGATGGTGTTTATATAATGCTTTAAGGTTTGCAAAATGCTTTGCATGTTTTCTTTTTTGTCCTCCCAGCCACATTCTGAGGAAGGTACTATTATTATACCTATTTTATAGATGAGAAAACTGAGCCTGATAGAGGATAAATGGCTCACCTTGGGTCACAGAACTAGTTAGTATCTGAGGCAGGATTTGCACTCAGACCTTCCTGACTTCAAGTTCAAAGCTCTTTGCAATGATCCACTTCATTGCCTACAAAGGAACTCCCAGAGTTAAAACTCCCTTCACCAGCACAAAGCAGCAACTTATATGTAACCTATAGTTTTTGAGAGTTGCCTTGGGCATAAGAGGTTGAGTGACTTGCCCAGGACCATAGAGCTAGTTTGTTTCAGAGCTAGCTAGGTCTTCCCCAAGTACAAAGACAGCTCTCTGTCCACTATCCTATATTGTTTCTAATCTTTGTATCCTTAATAATTAGCACAGGGCCTTGTGCATAGTTGTTGAATCAATGTTTTTCAATTCAGTGGAATTTAGTTTTTGATTGATATCATTTTTGGTGGGTCTTGAGGACAGTGAGCAGCCCCTGGTCTTGATATGACATTGCATTAGTTATTAAAAAGACTTGAACTTCTGGAGGAATTGTGAAGAGTGTAGACACAAGTGGTAGGCCCAAGAGTTGACACAGTTACAACTGGCTGTGACAAGGTGAGTAACTATTGTAAAAAACCACCAGGAGTTCTGAGGAGATTCCTCTTCATCTTGAGCCTGACAAAGTTTTTTTGGTTCCATGGAATGTGTAATGGTATGGTGTCAAGGAGTTTTCTTTTTGTAAAATCCTAACATTGCAGAAACTGCCGAAACTATTGAAGACTGTCCGGCAAAGGATGTTGTATCTCTCTCTCCTGCTCTCTTTGACTCATAAAGATATTCTGACCTAGAAATGAGCCCATCAATTTTATTTTGGGCTAGGCAATGGGGTTCACACAGCTAGTGATTATTATGTGTCTGAAGCCAGATTTGAACTCAGGTCCTCCTGACTCCAGGTGCTCTATCCACTGTGCCACCTAGCTGCCCCAGATCCCATCAATTCTTAAAACACCATTGGGTCATATCATTTCATTCTCACCTCCATTCCTTATGATATTCACCAAAAGTGGAATACAGGTAAAACTTTTGACTGTCCCTTGGGAAAGAGATGGTCTCAAATGATAATAATAGCTAGCATTTATATAGTACTTTAAGGATTACAAAGCTCTTAACAACTATTATCTTATTTGATGCAATCACCTTAGGAAGTATGTTCATCTTACATCCATTTTATAGATGAGGAAATTGAAGCTGAGAGAGGTGAAGTGATTTGTCCAGGACCACACAGCTAGTAAGTGTTTGAAGCAACATTGAAATTGTGCTTTTCCTAACTCCAAGTCCGGCACGCTAGTCCCTATGCCATTCAGATGTTACAGTGTCTATAGATTGAAATTTTTCCTACTGGGCATGTTACTCCTGCATGCATAGGCATACATGTATATATGCACAGAAATCATACACATTGATTATACACTATTTCTTAGTTTTCTATATGACACCTTGATCCATTCACCCTGGTGCCATAATCTATGTAATATATAAAAGAAGTGTCTAGGTGGTGTAGTGGATAGAATTCTGGACCCGGAGTCAGGAAGTTTGCAGTTTAAATCCTACCTCAAATACTTACTAGATGTGTAACAACTGTTAACAAGTAATTTAAACTCTGTCTGCCTCAGTTTTCTCATATGTAAAATGGGGATAATAATATCATCTACCTCCTTGGGTTATAGTGAAAATAAAATGAAATAATATTGTAAATATTATAAATAGTATTAATAATTATAAATAAAATAAGAATATTGTAAAACTTTGCAAACACGAAAGTGGTATATAAATGTTAGTTTTATTAATATTCTAAGGCTATTTTTTAAATTCTTTTCCTTTCAACGAACAAACGATCACCTTTGTTTCCTCTGGAACAGGAGTTAAATTCATCCTCTTAGAGAGCCAACAAAGTAAATTATCAGGGGTTCGTCCTGGGACTCACTGAATGACAAGTAACCTATGTAGGTACAAGGAAACAGTGCAGAAAAGGGTCTCTTTCTGTTCCCTTCATGAAATGTCACTGCCTTACCAGGCCTGTGGAGAGTCAGTTATTTTGTTTTTTGATGCTGACTGCTTTTGAAAGCCCATGCTGTGGAGCTCTTTGCCAGGAGTTTAGCTTTCCACAGACCCGGCCATTTGTATGTTGTTGTGTTTTCCTTGATACTCCCACGTTTTCCCTTTGTGTCACCTATTTACTTGAATGGAGAAGGATATTGCAGCTTTTAAGTGGGGTGTGTGCGCATGCATACATAGGGGTATCTTGAGATTGTGTCTGACTTGAACATTAGTCTCCTAGACCTATAAAAGCATGCAGCACCAATATGGCAGCATTTGTGTGGTAGCCTACTTTATTGGGGTTCTGTGGATAAACACTAGGAAAGCCGGAGATGTGTTTTTAAGTTTTTTGTTTTGTTTTGTTGTTGTTGCATCTTTTCCTTGTAGGAACTCATACAGTTCAGGTCTTGGATGGAGAAGGGGCACTACAAGGGGTATGAAGCAAAACCATGAACACTGTGAGATAGTGGAACATTGAAGTAAGCTAAAAAGTCATCACAATCAAACTCCCAGAGACAGAACCTTGCAGATGTTATCCACAGGGTTGTTAACCCACTGAGAAAAATAAGAAAACCCAAGCATCGGGTCACAAGAAATAGGTGGAGGAAAAAAAATGCTCCAAAAAAGACAACAGCTTTTAAAAGTAAAATAAGGCAAATCTATATGAACGCAAGGTTAAGACAATGCCCCATAAACTCTGTGAAATATTAACCAAATAAAGGGAGCAGAATGATAAATAATTATTTCCCTTTTTCAATCAACAAGAATTTTTTAAACACCTTCTATATACCAAGTCTTAAGCAAGATGCCGGAGATAAAAAGGCTTTGAATGTGAGGACTCTGGAAGGCACATACAATCAAAAATCCCCAAGGAACTTGCATCCTATTAAGGGAAAAAACATGTATACATTTAAGCAAATTTTAAATATATCTATATATATATATATAGTATATGTATACACACACACACACACACACATATTTTAAACTCAAAATAATTTGTGGGGGTATTTTGTTCAGAACCCAGAGATCTCATTGCTGGGTATATAACCAAAATAAGTTAAAGACAGAAAAGAGGCCTCATATATACCAAAATATTTGCAGCAGTACTTTTTGTTATGTATAATAAATGGCAGAAGGAGCTAGGGGGTACAGAAGATAGAGTGCTCGACCTGGAAAAAGGAAAACATTAGAACTAGCTACTAGGTGGGGATCATGCTAGTCCCTATAATTATTATAAAATTCTAGTTGTTATTGTTATTAATTATTATTATCCAAAAGGTAATAGGGAACTATTGGAGATTTTTGAGTAGGGGACCAAAATGGATCAGACAGATTTATGCTTTAGGAATATCAATTTGGCAGCTGTGTGGAGGATACTCACAATTATGTTTGGCCACAATGTACTGGAGCTATTGAAGACCATTCAGTCAGAGCCAGGATAGAGAATTTCTGTTTGCTGGTGGGATTGAATTCAAGCACACATTTTCTTATCACAATTGAGATGGGATACCCTACCTCCCCAAAGGAGGTACTTTTAACCTGAAAAAAAATCTCCTAGTTATTTTCTTTTGATCGTGTGTGCCTTCCAGAGTCCTCACATTCAAAGCCATATACCATATCACTGTGAACAGATTAGCAATCAAAGGAACATTTGGCAAAGCAGAGTTGGCCTTTTCCCAAAACAGTCCCTATGTGTGCCAACAAATATTTCTTGAGTACCTACTGCATATGTATGTATTAGACCATCTGAGGCTTACGGTGTATAGAAGAAACAGAGTGCTAAACTCCAGGAAAACCAAATCAAAAGAGATGAACTCAGGAGTTTCATATTGGACTTCAGTATTTCTCTGCTGGAATTTGGCATCTCACAGCCTTTACCTTCCCTCTTCACAACCCCTTTTTTGCCTCCTACCTTCCCCAGAAACTTATATATGAATAATATCCTGGGAAAGTACAATCCATTAAGAAGTGTTTTTATGGTTTCTTGTAATAGTTTCATTTTGTGACATATACAATTTTCAAGAGACATAATTTCTGGGTAATTAATCATTATTATTAATTATGGCTAGCAAATAATTAATAACAGGATCAGTCATTTGGCTATCTCTGTGAACCAAAGGCAGATCATGGAGGCTTCTTGATATTTATATGCCCTTGGAAGAGAGAGTGTTCCCAACAGATGGCAATCAACTCTGATTGGTTAACAATTAATGAGAATGAATATTATAATGAGAAGTAGACCTATTCTAATGAGGAGTTGGGGCGGGGGGGGGGGGAACTAACTTTGATTATGTCACTTGTCCTCCCAGATCTCCTTCAGCCCTGGGTAATCCAGATAAAGAATCTATTTCTCCCCCTCTCCATTGTAGAACAAAATGGGACAGAATTCAGCTAGACTAAAATCTTTTTACTTTTTGATCAGATCTAAACTTTTCCAGTTGGGTGGGGTCTGAACAAAATTGAGGAGAATGTTAAATCCAATCTCATTAGAAGCCCTACTCTTCAGGGGCTGATTTAACTTAGTAGAGAATGAGGAAATAGGAAGGGAAAAAATCCCAGATCTCCCCAATAGTAAATGGTTATACATATGAGAAAAATAATAATTTCTCCCGTTTTTTGAAGTGACTCATTTATATTATTAAAATTTGTTCTGTCTGTGCCTTACATTGTTTTGAATTCTTTGATTTCCTCTAGTATCATACCTTGGAAAGAACAGCAGATTTGGAGTCCAGGGATCCGAATTTGAGTTTGGGCTACAGAAGACAGCTGGAGATGCAGTTATTGTTGGGGAATGAGGTAGGAGACCAGTAAAAATGCAAAAAGTATGAGAGAAACAGGTCCAGGATGAAGGGAAATTTGTTTATACGGAATGGGAATTCCAGAGGATATAGTAGAAGGGATGGAAAGGATTAGAGTGGGACAGAAATAAAATAAAAGGAAGTTGGGCTTAGGGAAAGTTTTCTTCTAAATGAATGATGATTGATGAAAATAGGCAACTACTTTAACTCTCTGAGCTTGTTTCCTCATCTGAAAAATGGGGAAAATAATACAGTGTCTGTCTTGAGGGGTAGCATGGTAGTGGATAGAAGATCAGCTTTGGAGATTTGGGTTCAAGTCTTGCCACTGACACATATTGGCTATTTGACCCAGAAAGGGCAAGTCACTCAACCTCTCAATATCCTAGGCAACTCTTTAAGTGTGGCATAATGAAAAGCACACTAGATTTGGAGACCTGGGTTCAAATCCTGGCACTTGTTACAAAGGTCACTGTGTGACCTTGGGTAAATCACTTAACCTTTTTGGTCCCTGGTTTCCTATCTTTTGGACTAGATGGTCTTTCAAGTTGCTTTCAGTTCTAACTCTAGAAATGAGTATGCATTATAGGTGAGCTGTGATATTTATTGACGGAAGAAGTTCCCACACCAAAAACTCCATGCAGATAAAATAACTGGTGTAGATGAAAAAAAAAAGTGTGTGTGTGTGTGTGTGTGTTGAAAGTCCAAGTTAAAAAATATTCAAATTGCTTTTAATCCTAAAAGCACTAGATGAATGTCAGGTTTTTTTTTTTTAAATACCCATTTCCTTAATGATCTCCTTTTTGCCACTTCTTGAGCATGTCATCAATGGGCATACGCTGTAGTCTGTTTATTTCCATCGTTCATCTCTTCATTGTCCTATGGGTCATTCACAAATTTAATTTCCACAAAGCATATTTAATAGAAAATTCAAGTAAAAAAGATGGGCTTTGGTACAGGAAGTATCTTGGGGATTTTGAAGAGCTCCATACTTTTAAAAATGCCACCCAACCTATTCTCTTATTCTGATTTAATTCTTGGCTCAACTCAATGTCCAACTGCAGTGCTTGAACCAGATATCAGCATGTGTATACCAATTCAATGGATTGACTCTCTATCAGTAAATTAGCATATCATAATTTGGACTATAGACATTTTTTCTTCTTTTAATTAAAATTTTTCTTTTTTTTGTTATTATGAACTTGACATAATAGGCATTTTCACCAATTTAGCTTTTCACGCATGGATTATTAGGTTGATCTCTCTTAAATAATCATGTATTTTATTGAAGTCTGGTAATGTTTTGGGCATGAATGCAATCTATACACTATAATTTTCAAAATGAGCATCTGGAAGACCTCATGATCTGGAGAAAATCCTTCCATTTGTACTCTGCAGCGTACCCCTTCTATATCATTGGGGAACACCTTTGTTGCACATACATTTGGGTCAAAGTTTCTTAATCTTTTCGTCAATCTGGTGCAGCTCATGGACCCCTTCTCAGAACACTTTTTAAATATGTAAAACAAAATATGTATGATTACAAAGGAAACTAAAAAATACTATGGTAATTATTTCAATATTATCAAAAACCAAGTTCAAAGATTCCTGATTGAGAACTCCTGGTTCTAGTTTTAAATTTTTCATGTTAATAATCAGAAGGCATTTGATGAAAACTATCTCTGGGGCTTCATTTACCAAGGAATCTTTTAATATTTTCACATAAGCCATAACTTTTTTTCTGTAGCTAGTATAGTGCTTTTTTTTTTGTAATAAAGAAACAATAATGTGTTCTTATGTTTTCAGTACTTTTCAATCAATTGTGTTATTCTAAAGACGTGCTCTACTGTAGAGAATGTTTTGCAAAAAGGTGTCTTCTTTATCATGCTGAGAATAACCTATATATACACAAATAATTCTAGTAAAGATTTTGTGAATATAAGAGAGTAATTAATAATCATAATAATAGCTAGTATTTATTTAGTATTTTAAAGTTTGCAAAATGTTTTACATGTTAGCTCATTTGGGTTAGTAGTTACACATATAGTCTTAGCCCACTTTTGGGGATATTTTCCTAGCTTGATATATCTTATAATATGATCCCTAAATTCTTTCAAGATTACATTGTTTCAAGCATGATTTCCTTGGTGTGTAATTGGTCTGACCTGGAAAGTCTTCCCAACCTTGTCTTCCTAAGTGCTGTTTCAAATTTTTCATTACATAGGGAAATGAAGTGTTAGGGTCCAAATATGGGATTTAACTATTATGCAATCACTGATGATAGACTATTACAGAAATATTGACAAATTCATTCCATTTCCATTTCTATTTGTTGTCTTGCCAGTTTCCTCCATGAATGTCCTCAGGATGATGTGATTTATTCGCATTGTATACTAAGCTTTTTGTAGACTTGGTTTTACTTCCATTTTTTGTTTTGCTGTTTAGAAAGGTAATATTGTTCATAATCTTACACTGTCTTCTTCTATGGTGTTTTACAAGTGAGTTTGTAGTTCATATCATCCTTATCCCTAGTTACCAACTTTCTGCCTAAGATGATCAAGTATTTGCTGTCACCTGTGCTTTCTGGGCTCTTTTGACCTCCTCTTTATAGCAAATGTTTTACATCAGTAATATTTTTGCAGGAAATTGTGATATTTAAGATTAATATATTTGCCTTTTTCCATTTCCCAATTTTCATAATCAATGGTTAATTTGAATAGATCAGATTGAAAAAGTAACAATTATGCAATGTCTTCTCATTGTTAGCTAGATTTTTTTTCTGATTTCATGTTGATTTTGACCTTTGTTTTAATTAATCATCGGTATGCATATAGACATCTGATTTTGGTATGACTCCCACACCAAGTAATAAGTTTTTCCTATCTGATAAGATACAGCCAATTTCAGTTTGGAGGATGTTGTTCAGTGCTAATCATATCCAGTGCCTTTTACACTTCTTCTTGAATAACTTACTTTATTCAAGTAGTGTGTGTGTGTGTGTGTGTGTGTGTGTGTGTGTACATTCGCATATGTATGCATTCATACATACCTGTAGAAGCAGCTAGGTGGAGCAGTGGATAGAGTGTTGCACCGGGAGTCAGGAAGAATCACCTTCCTGAGTTCAAATCTGGCCTCAGACACTTAGTAGCTGCGTGACCCTGGGCAAGTCACTCAACCCTATTTGCCTCAGTTTCCTCATCTCTAAAGCTAGAGCTAGAGAAGGTAATGGCAAATCACTCCGGTATCTTTGCCAAGGAATGCCAAATAGGGTCACAAAGAGTCAGATATGATAGAAAATGATTGAATAACAACAAATTCATGCCTGTATACATCTATACATTCAGACATCTATAGGCATGAAGTTTTTGAGTATTCTACAAATCTCTGCTTCTTTTCTCAAACTTGAACTGCATTTTCCATTTTATTGTATTTTATTTTTTTGGCCATTCATTCTTGTCCCTACTTTCTCACTGAAATCACTGAGAGTCAAAGTATATGTGGATTTAGTTTGGAGGATCTTTTAAAATTTTTAGCATTTTCCTACCTTTTCATCATCCATAATAGATATTGGCACATAAGCTGCAATTATCTTCCGGGTACTCCTCTTCCTTTTGGGTATTCATTGCAAAACAAGATGACAAAGTGTCACATAAAATGCAATTTCTTGCGGCTTTTGTGTGCACAATAAAACCAACTCTACCATTTCTCATAGTTGCCTTTCCAGGGAGGACCTGGGAGTCCTCCCTCCATTACATCGTATTAATAATAATGGTAACAACAGTAGAAGACACTGATATGATGATTTAAGGTTCACAAATCACTTTTCACCCATTATCTCATTTAATTCTCCCCAGCACTGTGAGGTAGGCAGTATAGTTATTTTATCCTCATTTTATAGATGAGAAAACTGAGTCTTGGGGAGAGTGACTTCCCTGTGGTAACATAATTAGTAAATATCTGATGCTCATTAAGGGCAGAGAATGTATTGGGTTTTTTTCCCCCATCTTTGTATGCTCAGAATCTTGCACAATGGTTTGTACATTGTAAATGCTTAATAATTGTAGAGTTGAATGGAATCCTTATCTGAGCTTGGGTAGAGTGAGGCTTTTTATGCAAGAAATGTGTGGTTGTCTTTTCCTTTCTACACAATTTACTGTGCAGATTCTTTCCCATACTTTTGTAGGAATGAATTTGACTTCAAAAATTTTTTTTTTAATTTTTAGGCAATTGGGGTTAAGTGACTTGCCCAGGGTCACACAGCTAGTGAGTGTCAAGTGATTGGTCTGAGGCCAGATTTGAACTCAGGTCCTCCTGACTTCAGGGCCGGTGCTCTTTCCACTGCACCACCTAGCTGCCCCTGAATCTGACTTTTTAAGATTTGAAGAAAGCTCAACTGATTCCTATACACATTTGATATGGGTGATTTGAAAGAAATGGTGCTATTCTATAGGATGATTTGGCTTAATCTGGATATGTTTCCATAGATGATATTCATATGTTAGTAGAGGAGTGAATGAAAGAATGAATAAAATGCATTTATTAAGCCCTACTATGTGCTAGGCACTGTGCTAAGTCCTGGGGATACAAATAACACAAAGCGGGGTGGTGGCTAACAAGGAAGGTTTTGGACAGAGAAGTGTTAAGAGTGATTAGAATAATAGAGTAATTTATTGAAATATCCCTTTCAGAAACAGTAGTATTGCTTTGATTATTACTATCAGAGCTTGAGTTGAATGGGGCTGAAAGTGAAGGTAGAGGATGTCATGGAGATTGCTAGGAAGAGATGGGATAGGTAAGGGGAATGAATGCTCACCAATCAGAGACCAACAGGGGTGAGACCTTCCGTTCCAGAGTCATAGAGCTGGACCTGAAGTCAGGAAGTCCTGAGTTCAAATCCATCTTCAGACACTTGTGGACAAATTACTTGGCCACTCTGTCTCAGTTTCTTAATCTGTAAAATGGAGATAATAATAGTACTTATTTCACAGGGTTGTTATGAAGCTATAATGATAATATTTGCAAGTCCTAAAGTGCTATATAAATGCTTGCTATTGCTGCTGCCACTATTTTTGTTGTTACAAAGTAGACAACAATTAATCAGAGCTGCCCATTTTATCTCTTTCCTTTGCCAGCCTTCAAAGAGTAATGGAGAGGCTTTTTTCTTTGTTCTATTTGTGTTGACTTCATAGTCACTCTTACACCTATTCAAAATGTTACTTTCTGACCTAGAGTATTGTAAAAGGCATCTTAAATGTGGGTTGCTGGAATAAGATGAAAATAGGGTAAGAGAATACTTGTGAGAGTATCCAACAAAGACAAATATGAAGCTTAATGAATCTCTTGATTTCCTTTCTAATTTAACAAGGAAACATTTTTTACCAAGTCATGATTTATTGTCCTATTGGATGACAAATGAGAAAGCTACATATTCACAAAGGGCTATATTTCTATAATGCATGGCTTGAAGTTAATCAATATTTCATTTTTATTTTATAGGTACTGAATGATTGCAAGAGTTCTGTGATGGTTCTTTAGTGTTCTGTAACTCTAATGAAATACATTATAGTGATGGAAATTTTTTACTCTGAGAACCATGATTACTAGCAAGATATTTGTATACCAATAGTTCCAGCTTTGAAGATGACATTGCTAATTAATTACATTGAGTCTCAGGACACTATAAAGCTTCTTCTGTGAAATCTACAATTATGTAAAAAGACATTGGTTTAACCATCTACAATGGAAACATGATAAAAATGAGAAATTTATGTTGCCTAGACTATAACATATAATTGGACAGGAAGGTCATTGCATTATGTTGGACAGATGCAGAAGAGGGATAATGAGTTTTGCTAAGAATTGAACAAGAAAAGATCATGTTGGATTGCATTTGGGAAACTGCACAGTTTTGCATACACAAAACTCTAATTTGTGTCTCTGTGCCTTTGCCCTGGCTGCCTTCCATTTACTGAATGTATTTTGTCCTCACTTCCGCTTCTTGGAATCTCTCATGATTATACTCAGCTTGTGTTCTACCATGTCCATAAAGCCTTTCTGGATCATCCCAGCTGCTAGTGCTCTTCCTCTCAAAACTATGTTTTATTTATTTTGTAATATATTATGTGATTATATGTATTTATGTTGTCTCTTCTATTTGAATGTAGTAAGTTCCCTGAGGGCAGGGACTGTTTCAATTTTTTTCTCTATCACCAGCATGTAGCATAGTGCCTGACACATATTATGTATCTAACACAGATTTGTTGATTGATAATGGATTGCTTGTATGATACCAGTTAACTGCCATACAAATTTATCTCCTTTTTTTTTTTTTGGCTAGGCAATAGGGTTAAGTGACTTGTCCAGGGTCACACAGCTAGTGAGTGTTATGTGTCAGAGGCCGGATTTGAACTCAGGTCCTCCTGAATCCAGAGCAGGTGCTTTATCCACTGCGCCACCTAGCAGTATTTTCCCAATGATGCTATGCATCTCTGAATCAAGGAATGCCACAACCTCAGAAAGATTATAAGTAACTCATAGTGCAAAGGAAAGATGCATTTTGTGTGTAGACAGGCTGCAACATTTCACCAATGATAGATTATGCATAAAAAGTGGGATAAAAAAATTCAGTCTCCCTTAAAACCATCCATGGTCTAATACAAATTCTGGCTTTGTTCTAGAAGGATGAAGATCAGAGGGATACACACACACACATGCATATATACCCACCCACCCACCCACACACACACACACACACACACACATATATATGATTTTTTTTTTTGGTGTCATGGACTCCTTTGGCAGTTTGGTGAAATGTATGGACTTCTCGGAATAATATTTTTAAGAGCACAAAGTAAAATAAATAGAATTACAAAGAAAATAAATTTATTGAAGAAAAGATGTATTTTTCCCCTTCCAAGTTCATGGATCCCTCTTAATGAATATGAGATCTGTGCACCCTAGGTTAAAAACCCTTGATAAAGAGAATCTTTGTCTTACAAAACATTTGGCTCTTTATTAAGCTTCATTCTTGGGGTTAATGCTTGTGATTTGTCATGACCCCTTGCCAAGAATCTCATCTATTATTGTTAAGACATTTTGATTCATGTTCCTGACCTGTTTTTACTTTTGCCCTTTGCCTATGTGAGCCCAATCTATCCACCTGATTCTTGTTTCCCATCTTCCTTGACCCCTTTTCTTCCCATATGCACAATGCTTGACTATGGTCTGGCACACAGTAAGAACTTAAAATTTAATAAATTATCTCTCTCTCTCATTCATCTCTTCATATCTCTTCTTACTAGAAAGATTATTATGCAAACTCTGCAGAGATACTTCCAGGGACAGAGAGCTCATTACCTTACAAGGCAGCGTATTTCATTGCTGGAAGGCACTAGTTGAAAAGTAGTGGCTTCTTTTTTATTTTGGATTTGATATTTGCCTTCTATAACCTCCATTCATTGCTACTAGTTCAAACACAGGGAGTTATATAAAAAGGTATGATCCTTCTTCTATAAGACTGCTCTTCAAATATTTAGAGATAGCTATCATGTGTTCAGTATCTTCTTCAAGCTGAAATAGCCCTTATTTTTTCAACGATTCCCCACATGCCATGGTTTCTAGTCCCATTACTATCCTTCATTTTATCTAGTTTTTCAATATTCCACTTAAAATGTAGAACCTGGAATTAATATAACACTCCACACGACTGAACACCTGAGAATTTTTGGTTGCTCTCTGTAATGTGGACACTAACTTAAACTGTTAAAGCTCCTTGGTTTTGTTGGCATTGGCCCTTCTCCTACACAGGAAGATTGAAACTCTACACATTGGTAGGCAAGGTTTGTGGGTTATTATGCCTGAAAAATTCATTATAACCCTCACACCTATCAGATTGGCTAATATAACAAAAAAAGAAAATGATAAATGTTGGAGGGGATTTAGGAAAACTGAGAGACTAATGCACTGTTGGTAGAATTGTAAACTGATCCAAACACTCAGGAGAGCAATTTGGAATTATGCCCAAAGGGCTATCCAATAATACCATTACTAGGTCTATATCCTAAAAGACATTTTTAAAAAAGGGGGGAATAATCTATTTGTACAAAAATATTTATAACAGCTCTTTTTGTGGTGGCTAAGAATTGGAAATTGAGAGGATGCCCATCAATTGGGGAATGGTTGAACAAGTTGTGGTAGATGAATGTAATGGAATACTATTGTGCAATAAGAAATGATGAGCAGGCAGACTTCAGAAAAACCTGGAAAGGCTTGTATGGACTGATGCTGAGTGAAGTGAGCAGAACCAGGAAAACATTATACACAGCAACAGTAATATCATATGATGAACAACGGTGAATAACTTAGCTATTCTCAGCAATACAATGATCGAAGACAATCCCGAAGGACTCATGATGAAAAATGCTATCTGTGAAACTTCGTGAGAACTGGGACTCTGTTTTTGTCTTTCTTTGTATCCGCAGCACTTACCGTATTCCCTGACACATAACAAAAGCTTAATAAACATTGATTGACTAATTACCATTTCATTATGATGTGGAAGTGTCTGTCCCAAGGTTATGCCTGCAAAACACAACTTTTGGCAGTTCCTACCAATCTATGAAGACATAAATTATGAATCCAGTATGTTTGTTGTCCAAAGAAAATCCTGACTCCATTTGAAGAGGCTCATCACTAGGGTGGCTATGTTATGATGAATTTTCCCCCAATTATATGTAAAAAGAATTTTTAACATTTGGGTTTTTTTTCCTTAAGTTTTGAGTTCCAAATGAGTCCCTTGCTCCCTCTCTCCTCTCCCCTCTCCCTTAGATGGTGAGCAATCTGATGTAGGTTATACATATGCAACCGTGTGAAACGTTTCCATGTTAGTCATCTTGGGCAAGAAAACTTGAACAAAAAAAAAGAAAGAAAGAAAATGAAAAATAGTATGCTTTGGTCAGTATTCAGATGACATCAGTTTCCCTCCACTCTAAGGAGGGAGACAATATGCGAATAAGTATGTGTTTATTTGATATTTACAGTGTAAATGGAAGGTAGAGAGGGAAAACACTAAGGAGATAAACTGGCAAAGGCCTGCAGAATGTAGGAACTGAACTGTCTTGAAAATTTTATGGCTATTACTATAAATAATGATCTAAGTTTGCTTTAGTAGATGCATTGGCATACTGACTTGTAATAGTTTTGTGGTCATAAGATTCCATGAGAAAATTTTCATAATAATTATATTTTTCTTCTAAAAGAAATAAATATTTGATTATGTATGTATATAAAGCTAGGATTGCAATTTTTTCTCTCCCCAGTGTGTGACAATATTATAGAAGTTGTTTACTTCCACCTTGCTAGTTAATTCCCTTGCCCTGGGTATTGCAAGAAGCAGTCCTGGGTAATTTTAATAACTCTGTGCAGGTGGCCTAAAAGACAGATGTGGAACCCAAAGGACAGCTAGAGGGGAACCAGGATGTTTATCAAGCTTCTAGTCTGTAGGAAGTACATAAATAGGTTCAAAGCACCACCTAAAAGCTCGGGGAAAGAGAGCATCATGCTTATAATTTAACACAGATCCAGTTCAAGGTCTATGTTGGAGACCTGGTTGAAGGTTTTGGGGATGCAGTCTGATTCCAACTGCTGGACAAAGTCTTGTGTAAGGCCAGAGCTCTGTGGGAACCATAATGGCTGTAAAATGAAGGAACTTTGACCTGTCCCTGCATTTGAGCTGTGATACTGCCACAAAAGAGAAAATCCCTCCCTCCCCCTAACCTCTCCCCATTCCCTGTGGTCCACGACAGAAGAAAAGTTTTCCTTTTGGAAAAGGCACCAACAATGCCCACTGCTGGGAACCGTAGAGAATCACAGGAAGATTGCCTATCATTGACAATGGCTGGTAGCTACGGGGAGCAGCCAAGGAAGAGAATAACATGTGGCACTTGTTGAGAGGGGTGGAGGGTTTCAGAGAGGTCTGTGACCCGCAGTGCTGGAAGGGAACTGCAGAGGATCAATGCTAACAGGCTACCTGCTGAAGATTGTGAGGATCGGCAGTGTGCTCTGGTCTGGGGAACTCTAAGGCAGCCAAGGCTAATTGGCAGTCTTATCTAGTGCTTGACTAGAATCAGTTGGGGCTGCATGGTTTTCTTGGAATTACTGCTCATGGAGTAGGTAATGATGTTTTCCATGGGCTCTGATAAGAGTTCTACTTGTTTTCTTTAGCCTATAAATAACTTTTTTTTCTCGTTTTAGTTTTATGAGCCATGTGCTTTGAAGGGAAGTTGATGGCAGTGTGTCAAAGGGTGCCATATAACATAAAGGTCCCAGATTTTCTGACAGGGAACAAGAAATCAGAAATGTGAGAAATCGAACAAAGTATACCTGGATCTTTCACATCATGTGAAAGCCTCTGACCCAAGGGATTATGTGTTAAAAAAACACTTATCATCTGTAACAATTTGATAGCATGAAAACAACCTTCATTTTTTCTATTTTAGTCAAAAATTTCTCTCTTTTTATCCTAAGAATATTCCATGCCCTCAGACTTTCTAAACCTGTGTTTGTGTGTTACATATATCTCAAACGTAAAAGCATTACATGAATTTGTGAAACACTATACTAGACATTGCTGATTTCTTAGCTCCAAGTCTTCCCGTTTTCCATCTTTATTATGATCACTCCATTGGTTCCTCTACTCCTAGGAATGTCTAGAATCAGACGCCCCAAGAATTTGGAGGATGTCCTTTATTTTTCTTTCAATAAAACACTTTAAGCAGGTTTTCAATGTTAATTACATTTTAAATTCTTATACTGCAAAGCCTCATAAAAGATTGTATATGCTTGTCCCCACTGATAAACATAATTTCCTTTAGTTGTTTAGAAGAAATATTTTATTTCAATTCAAGCTTAGACAGTATTTCCCCAGTGTTCAAATAGCTCCTGATTTGACTGAGACAACTCCCTTTCAATGACTAAACGCTAGATAAGAATTGAGGTAATGGATGGCCTAATTAAGACCTTACTTAAGAAAGGCCGAGGTCACCCACTGCATTGGGGGCATAACCAGTTGTCTTGACTTCAGTGACTGTGGTGGAGCGAGGCTGACAACTTTGCCCAGCTCTGCCTCACTTAAATCTAATTCACCCACAAGTCAAGACATTACCTTTGTGATGTCATGGGTTCTCTTTGAGAACAAAAGATGAACAACAACAACAATAATAACAACAGTCCCTGATTTATTTTCAAAATGACTTTAATAAGTTCATTCTATTTTAGCCTTATGGGATGATCCAATAAAAACTCATTTATATAAACATTTTTGCTGAAAGTTCCATTTCCTTTATTTTACCACCTCCATGGAGCATTGTTGTGAGTTTCACTTACAATGGCAGAAAATTGAAAGAAACATTTAAAAACATGTTTAAAATAATGATTACAAGAGAGAGAAACCAAATCCCAAATGAATGTCTTAGGAAAGTTATGGAAGATAAAGGCCCTCAGTTAAGCTTGTTTTAATTGTTAGCCATTCAAGAGGAAGTTATGTCGAAAGAAATGTAAGAATGACACAAAAGACTTCTCTTGGGAAGTTATTCCTATTGGATGAATTTGAATTTTTTAGCCTTCAATGGGGCCTGTAAAAATTAGATGTCAAAGAGTTTGTACTTACCACCTGATTTTCTATGGCTTCATTTGTGGACTAATTGTGGCTCCTCCCCCCAAATTCTTGTCCCCTGCAACCCAACATAAATACAAAGAAAGCATGTTCTGGGAGTGAAAAAAATTTTAAAGTTAATCAAAATTTGATTTTTTAAAGTTATTTCAGAGGGAAAAGTTTCAAAAGAACAGAAGGACCCAGATGGTATTATTACTACCCTCTGTCCCATCATTGTTGACCAAGACAACATCAATAACTATCCACCAATATGACTATTTTATGATTTCTGCAAAATCTTTATGATAATGGTCTATGCAAGTTAGAATGTATCCTTGATGAGAATATTAAAGGGAACAAGTAGGCTTTTATAGACAGTTCTCTATAGCAGTTCACACCTTTATAGTTGCATAATTGACTGAGAAACAGAGAACACAAGATCCCTCTGTATTCTTTGTTGTCTCCAAAAAAGCATTTCACTCAATTGAACAAAAATGTGGCTTTAAAGACTTTCTCTTCAAAAATTATTTTTTACACTTTTTACACTTATCATGTAAGATCATAAAAGATCCCTTGACTGATGTGACCATAGAGATCACTTTGACTATCAATGTCCAGGGAAGTATAACAGAGACAGATATTTGCCAAGCACATGGAGGAGGCAGCTTCTGAAAATGGTGTATGCTGATTCACTTCAACGTTGCAGGATGCTAGAGTCAAGCCATAGAGTTTGGGAGCTAGAAGGATCTTACCAATCATCTCAGCCAAAAACTTCCTTATTGTTTAAGGTAAGGAAATGTAAATCCAATAACTTGCCCAAGATCATGCTTTATGGGCCAGATGGAGTTGAGCCAAAAAGACATTCAGGTGGAACATCTAGAATAGGCCAAATAGAAGAAGATACCTGCATTTGTCAAGAATAAGATTTCTTTCTATCTGGAAGAGACTGAGATTTTTTTGATAGTCATTGTTCTTTCACTATGGCCCTCTTGGGTCCTTTATCCATGACCAAAATTAACTCTTTTTCCTTCTTTGGAGCCTGACCAAAAACATCCCTTTGACGCTTCTTAGGTACTCTGCTTAAGTCTTCAAAGAAGGTGCTGTGCTTATTGAACAAAGCAGAATTTAAGGAGCTCAAAAGAAACTCCTGAGATGTGCAAATTTAGAGAACCCACCCCAAATGTTCCCATTGACTCTTTGTGCTTGACTTATGGTAGAGCATTCTTAGTTCATATTGGTCTTCAGACACAGCTGGACACTCTGTAACTTGACTCTAACGTAGTGATGTCATTTTGGTCCTCTTCAAGGACAAAAGACAACACTCAACCAACCACATCCTCTGCTTATCCTTTTTCTGTATCCTGATAAGGTTGTGAATTTTATTCTCTTGTCCCTATTTCAGGCTCATTGGAAAATAGAAGATTATTTGGCTATTTAAAAAAAACAACAAACTAGAACTAGGTTTTGTTTGTTTTATGTTGGGTTATCCTGTTGAAGTGATCTCTGTTTTTTTTCTGGATCATTCTGCCTTTTGCTCTCTGTGTGAATGAGGCAGGTCACTAAACATCTTTGGGTTGGTATCCCAAGGGGTTGGATTAGAAAACTTCCATCTCTAAATCTATGATTCCATGGCTTTAAAAGTCAGGACTATGTGTATCCAGAACTTATTTAAAAAGAGGATGAGGAAGAAGCAAAGAGAAGTTTATTTTTTTTTTCTGGTGGTAGAATGTTTTTTTCCTATATATTATATGTTTTAGTTATAGCTAGCATTCAGAATTTTTTATGTTATACATGTCATCCAGGGTTCATATAACAGGCAGAATGGCATAATGAAGGGTGAATCTGCCTTAAAGTCAAGAAGGCTAACAGCTTGATTCTGACTCTAACCAACGGCCCAGGTATAATTCAAAAGAAAGGGGAGAATCTGTGGATAACCATAGTAAACATATTAGTATAAACAGAAAGCTAACAAAGAGAAATAGAAATATTTTCTTATCACCAAAAGAAAGTTTTCCTTGGAAAACTGCCCATTGTTGGGTTGAACTGACTATAGGCCAAAGCATCATTTACTGTACTTGATTCTTTTTCCCACCCCTTCCCCCATTGTGCATTTGGAGATTGGTAGTGAATCTTGTGGCTTATTCTCTGGGCATTTTCTGTCCTCTAACTTTATTTAAATATACCTCTTCACCTGCATGCATATGCTCAGAGTTACATGTCAATCTATCAATCACAAAATTACATTTTAAGCACCAACTATGTGTCAGGCACTGTGTTAAATACTGGTGTTACAAATATAACGAATGGAACCACTCAGAATGAGCCGACACTCAACTCGGGGGAGACAACAAGGGTATAAGAAAATAAAGAGAATTTAAACAAAATATTTAAATACAAGGTAGTTTGTGAGGAAAAGCATTAGCAGTTGTGGAGATCAGGAAAGGCTTCATATAGAAATAAGGTTGTGTAAGAAGGGCAGTCTAGTGCTAAGACACAGAGATCAGAGATGGGGTGTTCTGTGTGAGAAGCAGAGTGAAGGCCAGTTTGGGGGCAATGAAGGTTGTTTTTTTTTTGTGAGAGGAAGAGGGGACAATGTACAACAAGGCTTCAAGTTAGAGAGCATAATCTGGATGATGAATCATCAAAGATGAATGAGAAGGGAGAGTCAGACAGGGAGAAGTCAGACCAGGATAGAGTAGTTGTCATGAAAACCCAAAGAAGAAACAGTACCCAGGAGGAAAGGGTGATCAGCAGTGGCAAATGCATCAAACATTTGAAGGATGAGGACTGAAAAAAAGACAATTGGATTTGCCCATGAAGAGAGCAGTTCCAGGAGAGTGATGAGGTCAGAAATCTGATTGCAAATGTCTGGGCAGTGAATGAGACAAAATAGATGGTCATACATAGACTAAAAGTGCTTGATTTCGCTAGGATCACTTTTTCCCCATTAAGAAAAGAAGCTAGAAATTGCTGACTTAATTTAAAGATCCAATTGTCAGAGTCTGTGACTCTTTTCCATATTTGAAGTAACATCACTTCTATCAAGGGCTCTCTCGCTTTAGCAAGTGATAAGTACCAAACATGTTGAAGGTTTGGGAAGAAATGTGATAAGAAATAAATGCAGTGTTAAATCTTCTGTAGGAGAACACAACACATTTAGGAAAGGTTACCAGGCTCAATTTTCTACCTTTTCTGATGTATCAATGCAGACCAATAACAGGTTAATTAGTAACAAAATCACGTTGCTTATAGGCAGCATCACCATCACACGTCCAAAGACTTGTGATTTTGTAAGTGTGGGAACACTGGACATGGAGTCAGGAAGATCAGCTTTAAGTTAAATCAGCAACTTTGAGCTTCTTAATAGGAAAAAAAGTGATCCTGGTTAAATTAAGCTTTCTCAATCTATATATGACCATATCCCTTGTTTCATATCAGTCCTGCTTTAAAAACTGCCTCAGAAACTTTCTAGTTGTGTGACTTTTGGAGAGTCACTTAACTTTTCCATGCCTCAGTTTCCTCATCTGTAAAAGGAGGGAGTTGGACTTGGCCTCTAGGTCTCTTCCAGCGCCAACCCGATGGTCCTATGTACTGTCTACAAATTTGTTTCTTACACACTTGCCTGAAGCTCAGACAAGGTAAATGGCAGAGGCAAGAACTTAACACATCTTCCCAACTCTGGCTTCCAAACTGTATTCCCTGTGTATCCTGGGATCCAGTGACACTGGCCTCCTCACGGTTCCTTGAACAATATATCACTCCTGGCTGTACTACTCTGGGACTTCACTCACTTTTCCACCAAACCCCAGGAAGCTCATTATTGGGATAACCCCATCCTCTTTCTTACAAGATCCCATCAGATTTAGTTCTCCATTTCCTCACCACTTTCTGTCCCTCTGATCAGAAAAGCAGAGCTTTGAACTCTAAAACCTCTATTGAAGAAGGGAGCTTAAAACATGCTCTTTTCGTTATTCTGGCTATACTCCTTTGGAATATCTCTGACTTCTCCATGGTGCCTCTTGAATCTGCTACCTTCTGACACTTCATCCTCCCCTTTCAGCTTTTTTAGATTGTAAGCTTCCTAAAGGCAGGGACTAGCTTTTTTTTTTCTTTGTATTTGTATCCCCAGCATTTAGTACAGTACCTGGCACAAAGTAGGTGCTTAATAAATGCTTATTGACTATTGACGATATATGAAGGAGAAAATTTAGCATCTCTGTTAAAATGTGGTCACGTAAAAGCTATACAAACAAGACGTTGAGAAATGTCCTCTGTTAACTCATGTCATTGAAACCAGAGAACCCAAGAGCCCGGGAACTCACCAGAAGCATAGCTGAGAGACTGACTTCTCTTTCTTTAGTAAGAAAAAGATTCCAAGGCCTCCCCGGTTTTTGGTATTTATCAAGAGTTCTTTTATTGACTTTCTTATTCTCAATAATCTAAAAATCTATTTGTCTTAAACCAAACAATAATGGTAAATGAATTTATCAACCCAGAAATACAGAGGCTCCAGATCAGAGGGGGTACATGAAGGGAAGAAACATTTTTATCTTTAAATTCAAAAGCATAATAAAGGTTTAACTGAACAGGTAATAGGATTTAGAGTTGGAAGAGGTGTTGGAAATCACCTAGTTCAACCACTTCATTTCACAGATGAGGAAACTAAGGCTTTAACAGGGTCCTTTTTTGAGCCCCTTGAATTTGACTTAACCATCAAGTCAAACCATCTCATAAGCCAAGAGAACCCCAATATCTAAAAATCAATGGGAATATGAATTGGGTGGGGGGGCTGCCATTAGAGGAAAAAATGATAAAACTTGGGACATAATCAGAAAGGTGAAGGATAAAAAGAGAGAGGATAGAAATCTAAAAACTCATGAATGGCATAGATAAGGTTAACATAGACTTGTTTTCCAAATGCCAAGATAGTAGGGTGGGTGTACTATTTGAAGTTTGAGTGAGGAAAGATAACAAAAAGGAGGCATTAACCACTGCTTTCCACAGTGGCTAATCAACTCATGGAACACATCACCTCAAACAGGGTAAATAAAGGGATTGAAAAAAGATTCAGACAAATTTGAGACTGATGGAGCCATAAATGGCCACTACAAGAGGTTGGGATGTACTGGATAACCATACAAAACAACCACAGCTCAAAGACTATAGCTCTCATTCCTTATCCGCAACAGACAATACTTTTATTTCAAGCCGACTATATACAATCCAATTGCAATTCTTGGTGAAGGAGATGATAATAGATGGAAGGAATGCAGAGCTGCTTACAATATATTTTGCTTCTTTTTTTTTCCTGCTAAAAGAGAATGATCTTTGGATTTAGAAAGGACAGATCAAAAATAAGAAGGAATTGAAACCTAAGATAAACAAGGATATAGCAAGAATAATAATAACTGATATTTCTGTGGTATATTTTGACATTTGTAGTGCAATTGATGTATACATTACTTCATTTACCCAATATTCACAAAACCTATCTGATGTAGGTGCCACAGGTATTGTTCTATTTTACAAGTTAGGAAACTGAGATTCATAGAGATGAAGTGGTTAGCCCATAATCACACACTTAGTTCAAATAGCCAAGGGAAAGTGCATGATAGAGTTCTTAAAGAACTGATTTCTGAATCAATGTCACTGATCTTTGAAATATGGGGGATAACAGGAGTGGTGCTGCAGTGCTGGAGATCAGCAAATGTTCTGATTTTGCAAAAAGAAGAGAGTGAATTCTGTAAAAGGGCCGCTGAAATTGCCTTTGATTACTGGCAAAATTCTTCAGTATATTATAACACAAAAGGGATGATTTATGAACATGGAGACTAGGAAGCCATGATTATAAAGAACCTTAATTAAGAAAAAGCCATGTAAACCATAGCAGACTAACTTCATAACCCCCTCTTTTTTTTAAGTAGAGTTAACTTGACTGGTAGATCAGTCAGTCAGTCAGTCAGTTAGCCCTTAAGTGTCTACTATGTGTCAGCTACTGTGTTAAGTGCTGGTGATAGAAAGGCAAAAAAAGATCTCTGCCTCAAAGAGCTCACTACTGAAAGGATCTAGAGAATACTATAGTTATGGTTCATCTAGATTCCAGCAAGGCACTTAAAACTCTCGTGTTTTCTTGTGGAAAATAAGGAAATATACGGGCTAGACAGTTAAATGGATTCAGTGCTGGTTAAATGACCAATCCAAAGCATGCTTATTAATGGCTTAATGTCAGCCTGGAGGAAGATCTCTTGTGGAGTGCCTCAGGAGTTGGCCCTTGTCCCAGTGCACTTTTATTAATGACTTGGATGAAGACAAAGATGACATCTAAATTTGCAGGTATCAAAAAGCTTGGAAGGATAGCTAATATGTAGGCTAACAGAGTCCACATCCAAAAATATCTTGAGAGGATAGAATGATAAACTGAATCTGGTAAGATGAAATCTAATGGAACATCCTACATTGAGTTTTTTTTTTAAATCAACTTTGCAAGTATGGGATTAAGAAAGAATGGCTTGATAACGAACAGTTCGTGTAAAAAGTATCTGGGTCTTTTAGTGAACTAAAATTAGTGGTTAGCATTACTTAAGGCAGAGAAGGTATACATAGGAGAATATAGACCAGACAATATAGAGTGTAGCTCCCTTTAGGATTGAGATAACAGCTCAACCAAGATATAATGGTCTGGATCTCACCCAAAGAAGAACTCTCAGAAGTCTCTATAGAAGCAAGCTGGAAACAGGGACATGATGGACGATGGAGACTGCCTGCTTCTCTCATGTCTTCCCAAAGTCTTTCCTTTCAGCAACCTGAAGTGGGGTTGGCCTCTTCCATCTCACTTGAAGTTGGAGGCCAACTGCATGCTCACTGGAGGAAGACCCTCACTTGGAGAGTCTTAAAGAGGGACTTTCACTTAAAGAGTTCCCCAAGAGGTACTGGCTGAACTTCTGACCTCTCACCACCTCTGCCCAATCCCCCACACAGGGCAGGACCTTCATCTCCACCAATAAGGAGAGAGTTCCAGAACAATAGGCTTTGGACAGGCATTACATTTATATATTTGAAAGGTTATTTTTTGAAAAAGGGATTAGATTTATTCTTTTTGGTCCAAAGGACACAACTAGAAACAACAGGTAGAAACTGCAAAGAGGTTATAAGATATAAGGAAAAGCTTAATAATAAATGCTTGTTGATTGATGAGCAATTAGAACAAGTGGAAAGGGGGTCACATCAGAAAGCAGTGAAATCTCCCTCAATGGAGGCCTTCAAGCAGAGGCTGGGTGGTAAAGGAGATTCTTACTCAGATATGGACTAGACTAGATATACACAGAGGTCTCTTCCAACCCTGGAATTCTGTGATTCTGTGAATAAATCTCTAATGCTGGAATCAAGCACTACACCACCTGGGTAGTTTGAAATGTTATGAGGCTAGGATAGCTTGGTTTCCCCCTGAATTTGTTGCATCTACTCCTACTACTGTCTACTTCTAGTCTACATAATGGGCACTGGTGGCCTATAGGAACTCAATGAGTATTGATTGGTTGATTGATTGATTAATTGATGAGATGGAAATAGATGCTATTTGTATAAAGGTATAATTTACTGGAAAGCACACTGGGCTTAGAGACTGGGGACCTATGTTCAAAGCCCAGATCTGATACTTGCTATCTCTGTGGCTTAACTATGAGTCATTACATTTCCTCATCTATAAAAAGGTCATGATAATACTTCAACTATCTGCCTCACTGGGTAATTATGAGGAAAGCACTATGTTTACTTGGAAGTACTATGATATCATGAGATCTTTTTAGGTAGCCCAGGCATAACTTGTGTTCATGTTATAGCAGAGCAAGAAGAGCATATTTGTTGTTATTTAGTTGTTTTTTAGTCTTGTCCTGCTCTGTGTGACCCTATTTGGGGTTTTCTTAGCAAAGATACTGGCGTGGTTTGCCATTTCCTTCTCCATCTCGTTTTGCAGATGAAGAAACTGAGGCAAACAGGGTTAAGTGACTTGCTCAGGGTCACACAGCTAGACAGTATCAGAGCTAGAGATGAGAAGGGATTGCTAAACTCACTTTATTTCTTCACAATCTCAATGAACACACGATGTAAAAAGCTTATTAGCACCAATGATGTCAACCATTTCCCCTATTAAGTCTTTCTGCCAGAGATAGTAATAAAAAGCTAAATTGGACTAAGTAGAGATTTATCTTCTTTTATTTACTTTGCTCACCCAAGAAGTGGCTAACATTAAGAGAAATGTCCAAAGGGCAGAAAGAGAGAGGGCCAAGCAGCAAAGGACCAGGAAAACGCTGAGTTTATGATCACTGTCTTTGTAAGAACAATGGTGCTTCCTCTAAAGTGAAAAAGCTGGGCAGAGCTAGCTATTAGGAAAGCTTTTCTTCAGAATTATCCTAGTTCCCAATTTATCATTTTCTCTTCTCCCACTGAGTCGTCCTCAGTTATTGTTCCTAGGAATGACAATGAAACACTTACCCGGTGAGGTGTGTACAACTGAGCCAGAAACAACAAAGGAACAAGCCTCCTTTTGAAAAATGGAAGTGAATTGGTTTTTAAAATGCTTGGGGTCAGCTGTTCCACTGAGGCCAGAGGCATGCTTCCTGATGGTGTCACTAAAGTGAGCTCGGCAACGCCTTCTCATCTCTAGCTCTCCCACTTCAGTACACTTCTCTCTCCAGAGCCCTCTGCAAGACTAACCCCCACAAATACAGCTCGGCCACAGTGTGTTAGCAAGTAAAGTGCAGAGCAGGTCACAGTATTTCTAATTCAGATTAATGACCCCATTCAGCCCTGTCTTCTTAGCAGGAAATTAGAAAGTGCTAGGAAGGAGAAAATAGTGATTCATAATGGGTGACTCTGAGTATTGGCAGTTGAGCTCGTTAAAAGCTAAGATATTGTTTTGATATAAAATAATTGAGTCTGACTTATTTATGGGATGAAGTATCCTCCATAGAAGGCGATCCCTTAAAAACTAGATGCTTATACCCTTGGATGCCTGGAAAAAAGGAGAATATACCCTTGTTCATTTTATGGGCCATGACTATACCACAAAAGAGCAATTCAAACAGAATGGTTTTTGAGACATTATATTTTCTTGGTTCCATACTGGCTGCTCTTTTTTCTGTTTCATTTACTGACTTCTTTTATTCTCTGCCTCACTGAGGTTTAGTCTTTAGTCCTACTTGAAGCTGTCAGGGAACTAATTTCCTCTTAGGCTTAAACTATTACCTCTATGCTAATGACTCCTCAGTTGAGACCTTTGGCCCTGACCTGTCACCCATCCCACATCCTGATGCTTACAGGAAATCTTTGCTTTGGCATGAACTTAATATAGATAAAGCCAAACACTTCCCATCATACTACTCTCCCCTTTCAAACCAGATCCTCTTCTCCCATCTTATTTCCAAGGTACCATGATTCCCAGGTTCCCCATCTCTCCTATATCCAACTGACTACGTGCTATTTGTTTTCCTCAATAATGTCTCTTGATTTGAACCTTTCCCCTGTATTTTTGTTGCCACTGATTTGCTTCAGACAGATGTGCATTGATGTGTATTGAAAAAGAGTAAAGCCCTTATACACTAAAAGTCAGTGTCTTTCTTACTTCTTTGTCTCCATAAGGCTCTAAATATAGCTTATCTCATACTCTATAAAAGAGAGGAAGGAATGTTTATCCCACATCTCCTGTTCATGGAGGATCATCATCCATTGAAACTCTTTTTTTTAAATTTTTTTTTTTGTAAGGCAATTGGGGTTAAGTGACTTGCCCAGAGTCACACAGCTAGTGGGTGTTATGTGTCTGAGACCACATTTGAACTCAGGTCCTACTGACTCCAGGGCTGATGCTCTATCCACTGTGCTACCTAGCTGCCCCCAAACTCTTGCACAAGTCATCTAGTCTCCCTGGGCTTCAATTTCCTCTTTAGTAAAATAATGTGGTTGGATCAGATGACTTTTGAGTTTCCTTGAAACTCTGGATTGAGGATCTTAGGATCCCTTCCTGATCCCTGTGCAGCTCTGGAATAGTGAGTTCCATAAATTTATCATTCACTGCATAAAAAACAAACAAACCAAACAACCCATATTTTAATGATCCTGGAACTATTTTCTAAAAAAATAAAATGCTTTCTAGTTCTAGTCCAAGATTCAGTGGACAAGTCTGTGTCTACCATATTCATTCCCTTCTTTTCCAAACTGTAGAGACCTGGTTTTGAGTCTGTCTTCATATTCTAATCCTCTTAGATTAGAACTATGAAAATATTAGCACAGCAGCATATGAAGGGGGCACTGCCATCAATCAGCAGCAGCAGCAACAACAAAAACCCAATGCGTTACCTTGGGCAGAGAATCATAGGATCATGAGATTATGGAGTTAGACTTGGATAGGACCTAAGGAGTCCATTGAGTCCAACCCTCTTATTTTGCATATGAGGAAAATGAGTCCTAGAAAGGTTAAGGGACTTGCACACAGCCTCACAGCTAGTGAGTTCTGATGCCAGATTTGAACTTAAGTCTTCCTAAACCCAAGACCAGCACTCCATTTTGTCACACATATTTTCTCACTGAAGAGGTTTCTTGAGACAAGCCCATTTGTCAGTCAGTTGACTAAGTACCAAGAATACTAACACAAATAGGAAGAAAGGCTGTCCCTGTCCTCAAGAAGTTTACATTCTAATTGAGAAAGATAATACATAAACGGAAGCTGAAAAGGGGAGGAGGGGAAGTACCTGATCCAGAGGAAATGTGGAGTACAATGTGGAGAGAAATGAGACATGACTGGATTGAGTGCCCTTCTTAAATTAAGGTTCTGAGAAAAGTAATCAGTCAGAGAGAGAGGTCACCATGAGATGGAGAGTACTTTGAATTTGTAAATTCCAGGGCTAGGGTGAGGTTAGGGCATTTACTATGTGCCAAGCACTAGGGTAGCTAGGTGGTGCAGAAAGCCTTGAGTCAGGAAGACCTGAGTTCAAATCTGGCCTCAGATACTTACTAGTTGTATGAACTGAGCAAGACCCTGTTTGCCTCAGTTTCCTCATCTGTAAAATGAGCTGGAGAAGGAAATGGAAAACCATTCCAGTATCTTTGCCAAGAAGACCCCAAATGGGGTCATGAAGAGTTGGACACGACTGAACGACAATAACAACAGGCACTATGCTACATGCTGGGGGATTTGTTCTGTGAAGTTTGGATTCAGTCAAAGGGCCACACTCGAGGACCTAGAGGGCCACTGTGACTTTGAGACCACAAGTTCCCTACCCACGATTCTAGTCCAACCTCTTCATTTTGGCTATGAGGAAACTGAAGCCAAGAAAGGGTAAGCATTATAAATTTCCCATTATGATATACTATTTAATAGTAGAATCAGGACTAGAACACAGATTTCCTGACTCCTAATTGGTGCTCATTGCACTTATTTTTAAGCCATGTCAAACCATACTGACCTCTGGTAATTCTACCCTGGATTTGAAAAAAAAAATATTTTTTCTTTTACTGTATTACAGCCAGACTAAAGTCACATTAAACATACTTCTCCAGTCAGTAGTATTAGAGAAAACTTAAGGCTCTAGCCTGGAAGAAAGTCACCTCCAAATAGACAGTGAGATCTATATTTATATCTATAGGTATTGCCATATGTACAGATATCTATAGATAGGTACGATTTGCAGGTTTAATAGTTATTTTTTCAAAGATCATGACTAGTACATGCACATAGAATTCCTAGTAAAATATTTTTTCTAAATCTGTTAGCTTTCTCTAACTGCTTCTGTACCTTCTATAACTGTCTTTGTACCAAACTGAAATAAGATGCTAGATTTGGAGTTGTCTAAAGAAAGAGATGCGGATGCACAGGGAACACGCTGGGATGGGGCTCAAAGGGACGATATTGGAGAAAAGATAACCCAATCCCCCAGGGGTACCCCTAGAACGCTGAAGGGGAGATGAAGCTGACTTTGCTCCGGTTTTGTGAGGCCGTGGTGTACTGCACAGACTATTATCCTGTAATCCTGTGGTCCCAGGTCAGGTCCACTTTCCATTATACTTCACAGTCTCCATTCACAGGAGCATAGACCTTGCAGTGAGAAGATCCGGGACTAGATGCCAGTCCTGATACTTTTTAGCTGTTTGATCATAGAGCAATCATGTATTCTCTATAAGCCCCAGTTTTATCACATACAAAATAGCTATAATAATATTTACACTACCTACCATAATAATAATAATGATAATGATAAAACTAACAGTTGCATAATGCTTACTATGCACCAGGTACTATGCTAAGCACTTTATAATTATTATCTCATTTGGTCCTTACAACAGCTCTGGGAGGTAGGTCCTATTATTATTCCCACTTTTACAAATGAGAAAATGGAGGCAAACAGATTAGATGACCCAAGGTCACATGGCTAGTAAGTGTCTGAAGTTGAATTTTAACACAGGTCTTCCTGACTCTAGGCTTGGAGCTCTATCCACTGGGCAACTAGCTGCCCCAGTGAAGCACTTTGCAAAAGCACTATGCAAATGTTAGCTATTATTATTAACTCATTTCAGGAAAGAGAATACTTGTTGATTGATTTTTAGCCTCAGTAATTTTTTTACTTGACCTGGGATTCATTTACTACAGGGAGCTCCAGATGAGGAGTTACCTCTTATGAATGCAAGTTGTGTTCAATTTATCATCTTAAGAAGTGCCTGGGGCACTGAGAGTTTCAATGATTTGCTTAGGGCCACATAGCCAGTATCTGAGGCAGAACTCTAATCCAGGAGTTTCTGATTTTGAGGCCCACTACACCATTTTGCCTAGGCCTCATGATATCTTTGCGATGGAAAATAAATTTTAAAACACCATTCCTAAACACTCAGTATGACTTTTGTTTTGGATGAGAATGTGGACTAAATCGGAGTGGTGAACCACTTTGTGAAAAACACTGATATTTGGGTCTGAGTGAGTAAAATTTGGGAAATATACCCAGTAGACCTTAGCTTCAAACCTCCTTCAATGGTCTCACTTTTCTGACAATTCTGTGAAAAATGAGCTCTTCTAAACGGTTCTCTCTCTCTCTTCCTTCCTATTTTTTTTTTCTGGCCTGCAGAAATTAAACAGATGGGCAAGAAAGGAGATGAAAAGTTCTGTTAACCCCTCCAAGCCCAAGGCCTCAGGGGCATTTCTCTTGTGGGAGGAGGCTTCCTTCAGGCTCCCTCCCTCTCCTGTCCCATCACAAAGGAAAAGCCACTTCCCAAAGAGGTATGTTCTTGTACCACATTGGTGTCCCCATGATTGAAACAGTCAGGTCAGAGGTCAGCAGAGGGGAAAGGTCATTGTAAACTAAATGCAGCTGCTGAATCTCCTTGTGCTTCTCCTTGGTGTCATGAAGATAAATGGCATTAAAAAAAATTCTCCCAATGAGCCAGTGCTCATTTTCTCCTTTCTCATCATCCTCCAAGCGTTTCATAATGAACTACAGCTCCATCATGTGTAGACCTAATGGCTTTAAACCTACACTTATCCCAATGAGAAGAGATTAGAATTTAGGGGTTTAAGTCAACCTCCAGAAGGAAATTGTTCACATGTTACAAAGTCTTCGGCTGTCACCAAATACACATTGTTTTTCTGTAACTAAAGAAAAAGAATGCCATAGTATGTTTGGACCCAGGCCTTCATTTCTAGTCAAGATGGAAATGGTTGACTTTCTACCTTGCAAAAACCAAGGCTAATAGACAGGAGTGTTTCCCAACTTTATCAGTATCCTAGTGTCTTTTTTTTTCCACAGGGATTATAGTCATGATTATTCATGTGAGGTCTGTTGATTTTCCTCAGTGAATTTTAAATCTCTCTATGAAGATATTGCTTTCAGTGAACGCAAGCTGAATTTAAAATGAATCTAAGCAAAACATAAATGGGATGGTGCATTTGCTACCATAAAAAAACCCCCATAACAACAAAAACCTCACATAAAGCAGCCTGTTAGAAATGTAGTGCATGGTTTGTTGTTATGAGTCAAGATCACTTTGTTCCATTTCCTGAAATATACCCAAGTCAAAACTGATGAAACTAATAGCTCATTACAGATCAGCAAGTGCTATCCTGCCTTCCAGTTTCTAGATGAAGCTGAAAGCTGTAATAAATTTGGAGAATCAATCCCTAAGTAATAAAATTAATTTGCCTTTAATGACTGAGAATACAATGTAGCCAAGATCCAAGGCACCTCAAGATTGGAGCAATAAAACGTACAAGACCTTTAGCTACACAAACAAAAAGAGTCGAGATAAGACAAGGCTGCATGGTCTTAGGAAAAGAACATGATCCTAGGGTCAACAGTCCTGGCCTGCCTATGCTCCTGCAAACTGAGTAGAATTTCCTGAATGTTGGTGGAAAGGGTAGTAGACTTTTTTTTTTTCATTCAGATAGTTCTATGGTCTATTAACTGGAGTTATTCCCCTCACTCCATATCAACTCCATTTTTGCTCAGGTCTTTGCTAAGTTAGGTTCAACTCCACTCTTAACTGTAGAGTCGTAACTACTATGATGCCAACGGAATTTTGCTCCAGGACATCAGTGTAGGGTTAGGAAAGGGTGAGCTTCCTCCCCACAGGGAGTGCTTCCACATGTCCAGCCCCTAAGTGTCGCTCTTTGGCACCTCATGTTGTGGCCCTCTGGACCCTTGGAGTACAATTGTCCCTATGAGACTTTTTGGCTGCCTACTTACTCTTGTGCCACCTTACCAAATCTTCTTAACTGAATTTGATCCAGGAAGAGTTATGGATCTATCAAACTACATCTTCTAAGTTCTTGTTCACCACCACCAATTGGGGAGTAATCAGGAAGAATAATTGTTAGGGCCATCCTTGACCCATAGAAGCTAAGGGTTTGTCTTGCATAACAAGTGGACTGATAGGAATTCAGGTACAAGGGACTTGTGATATTCATAGAGGCCCCAAAGAAGAGATATGCAAAGGCACTTCCCCACCATTTTTTGTAAGCTTATCAGTATGTAACTCTGCATATGTCAGAGGATGTTATAGCTGGTCCAAGCGGTAACAGGGAGCCACTGAAGTTTGTTGAATAGGAGGGTGACATGGTCATATCTGTACTTGAGAAAGATTGCTTTGATAGCTAAAAGGATGATGGACTGGAATGAGAGAGACTTGAGGCAAGGAGGCCAACCAGAAGGCTGCTGCAATAGATCAGGTGTGAGGTCTATACCAGAGTGGTTGCAGTGCCAGAGGAGAGAGAAAGAAAGAGAGATGTTATAAAGGTAGGATTGACAGACTTGGAAGCAGATGGGTTATAGGAAGTAAGAAAGAATGAGGAATCGAGAATGATATCTGCATTGTGACCTTGGGTGACTAGGAGTATAGCAGTGCCCTCCATAGTAAGTGGAAATTTAGGAACAGGGGAGGGATTAGGGGTAAAGATAATGAGTTCAGCTTTGGACATGTTGAGTTTAGAATGTCAGTGGGATATCCAGTTTGAGATGTTCAACAAACAGTTGGAAATTCAAGCCTGAAGGTTAAGAGAGTAATCTCTAATCTGAGCTGGATAAGCAGGTATGAGAATCATCAGTATAAAGATAAGCATGGAATCCATGGGAACTGATGCAATCAGCAACAAAAACTGTCTACAATTGTAAAGTGCTTTGTAAACCTCAAAGTGTCATACAAATGGGAGCTATTATTTTTATTTCATAAAATAGTCTATTTTTCCTTTGATTCATAGGCTACCCCAAAGACCTCAGGCCTTCTATACTTTCTATTTAAAATTCCTGATACTCCAGTAGTATTTTTCAAACATTGCAGCTTCTGCTGATTACAAAGGCAAATAGAAAGGATTTTTTTTTCATTGCCCATAGTTGGACTCTATCCACATAACTACTTGCCTTTATCATTGCAAATAACACAAGGCTGATTGAATTTGAATTTTTCCATCAGATATATGTCATATGTTTAACTGTGGAAAGGGATTGTGATATTGGAAAAAAGAAACTTGCACCTTTCCTTAAATATAATCTCATAAAAGAATAGGGAAACTCTACCATTGTCTCCCTTTAATCTGATGCCTGCAAGGCTGTGAATATGTGCTGATGCCCTCTCCAAGGAAATGATTGAATTGTGAGGATCCATATGCCTAGTGTGCTCCTGACAGTGACTTATATAGTTGCCATTCTGTGTCAGCCTCATGATCTATCCAGCCCAAGAGACTGTGAGAGAGACAAAGGGAATGCAAACGCACATGATAGGGAGTGGTAGATGGCTAGTTTCATTTGCAGTTGTGGTTGATAGGTTGCCTATTCCTCTTCTGGCCAGAGAGGAAGGAACAACATGGACTTTCCAGTCTTCAAGATGAACAAACCTGGAATGAGTAATTTTGTTAAAGGAGTGACCTAGCAATAGAGTAACGGTGGGGTCTGAGGCAACAGTTCTTCTGGGTTTCAGCTGTAACACCAGTATATTAGAGAGGGGAAGAAGGAAAAGAAAAGATGTGTGTTGAAGGCACATATGGGAGAGCATTACACTTACCAGGGAGAGAATGGAGGTATTGATCTAAAAGAATGATGTGGTCACACTAGGGAAGGAAGTGATGGCTTTGTTTTTATTTCCACCAGTATGTTTGACTGTCAAGGTGACAGTAGAGCTGATATGCTTTTTTCATAATTATAAGAAACCTACTGGTTTGGGCTTTCATCCCCATAATTGGTTTTCATAGATCATATATTTTAAGCTTGAAACAATCTTAGAGGGTATCTAGTCCAACCTTCACTTTACAGATGAAGAAACTGAGTTCCAGAAAGGGTGACTTGCCCAAGGTAACACAGGTGGTAAATGGCAAAGGTGGGATTTGAATTCAGATTTTCTGACTCCAAATCCATTGATATTCCAGTGGATAGAACTGTATATGCTTGTAAGATTTTTTTTTAACAGTTTTACCTGATATCCTAGTTTGAAAAAAACAAAAACCGCTATGCGAGAAATGTATAGTGTTGTGACAGTGAATAGAAGGAGCATGGCGACCTGATGTTGTAGCTTACCTTTGGGCTATCCCCTAACTCACACTCATAGTTTGGATCCCTCATGAGGTAATTACCTTAGGTATTCAAGATACTCTCTAAGTCTGTATACCTAAAACTACATAGCATATGAGCCCCTAAGAGTGTGGTTACCTTGATTCTAGTCAGCCAGGGGACACATTTAACTGAAAGTAAAGGCATTTGCTGAAACAGCAGTCAGAAAAATAGCAAAAAATGTCTCCCTCATGAACTTGGGATGCACTCTTTCTTTACATACATAAAAAAATATTCATCTGTGAGAACAGACACGCAGAGTTCACAAGTTTAGAGCTATATAATAGAGAATCTATGCGGCCAAGGTACATGTGAAGAAGGGAAATGCTTCAGGACGTAGGGAGCTACTGATGTCCTTGCACAATTCCCATTAACCCTAATCTGGACGTCTTCCTTGGATGCTGCTGACTGTTGCTCCATCTGGACTCTGCTAGTTGTTGCTCTGATAGATGCTGCTTTATTGTTTGACTCAGTGGAGCTTTGGGTTCAACTGATATCTCAACTTAGAATACGGCTATGCTCTGTTGGAAAGAACCAACATTCCCACGCTAGGATCAGCAGGGATCTCAGCTCAAGGGAATGCCATTTCCCAATCATGATTCCAGGTCCAGTTTCTATACTTTGAATTTCTCTCGTTGACCTGACTCAGTTCTACAACAACTTTTCTCCAGTTGACACTACCATGTACTTCTGCTCCAAGAAGCCTTTACTCATGTGAGGAGAGTAATGGGAGGTGGAAATCTATAAATGGGAGGAGAAAAGGGCAAAGGGAAGGCTCAATATCACTGGTAATCTCATTGGTAATGCTCAGTGGGAATTTCCTGGCCCTTTCACATACATGTTCTTTACAATTTGTGAAAAGGCTGCCAGGTCTAAAAAGGACAGTCTTTACACCCAGAGTCTGAAAGGGGAACCATACTTGTATCTTACCAACTCTGATGCCTGCCCTTATACCATGTAATTTTACCAAGAAGACTTGGGAGGTTCTTAATTGTTCAGGGGGTTCCTTAACCACCCCCAAAGTGTGATAGATGATAAAAAATAAGATGGAGAAGCCAGAAATGTGTATTCAGTGCTTCTGGGAAGAATAGAAATCTGAGAGTTGAAGAATCTCTCTAAAGTGATTTCTTTTTCTCCTTTTTTTTTTTTTTTTTAAAAAGTGTTTTTTCCTTATCTGCGTCAGCAGTGTTTAATTGCTTGTAAGAAATTCTCCAGAGAAACTGTTGTTTGTGGAGCTGGTTCCATCTAGCTGTAAGACAAGGGAATTGAGGAGGTTTCTCTCAGGAAAACTTGTATCTTGTTCAACGTGTTGGTTGGAGAAAATTCCTTATGAGTTAAAGTGGCCAAAAGCTAATTTAGAAAGAAAAAACTCAACCCTCCTACCTTAAAGTCTCAACCAAACATTACCCACCCCTTCTACTTCACCCTCTGGAATGCTTGTTCCATAGACAACAAACTTGTCTTTATCTTACATCTTTTCCCCTCCTACTCTTTCCATCTTCTAGCAGTCACCAAGACCTCCTGCCCTCCTCCAACCCCGTTCCAGATGACACAGCCTCCCTGGCCACTTTTTCTAATATTGGCTGCACCTTCATTCACTCTTCTTAGTTCACTGGTTGAGACAGGAGAGTTGGAATACTCCTTGCTCCCCACTGCTACATCCAGGTTCTCTCCCTACCTCCATTACTCAGTAACCTTTCTTCCTTTGAGATCTATACAATCCACATCTTCTAGACAATCAAAATCTGGATAGCTGTGACGTCCAGGTCATTCCACTTCCTCCCTCAACACGTTCAGAACCTGGTTCACAATTTTTCTCTTTTCCCCAACTTCTACCTTCATATTAGGAGACTTCAACATACATATTGACTCTCCCTCATATACCCTAAACTTTGGAACTAAGAAGAGCTGGATTCAGATTCTGCATCTGATACTAAATATCACTGGGCAAGTCACTTAATCTCTTTGAACCTCAGTTTCCTTATTTGTAAGATGAGGGCTGGACTGCTCAAGTCCCTTGGAGTTTTAAATCTATGACCCTATGATTTAATAACCTGGGATTGACATGCAAAATAGTAGGGAGTGTTCAGGATAATCCAAGGGATGATTGCAGGGGACCATAATGCTACATATGACACTTTGCAGTCATTGCCACCAGATCTATCTTTGAACCCTTCAGTTTTTCCATAACACTAGGAACAGAAAGTGACTAGAGTCAGAAATTCAGGTAGGTAACCCAAAAGTTAGAGGCAGAGAGTTGGCCTTAGAGTCAAGAAAATTTGGAGTCAAGTCATGCCTCTGATACCTACTAGCTGTATAACCATGGACAAGTCACATAACTTCTCAGGGGTACCAAGCTACTCTCTAAAATAATAAATTGTAGCTAAATGCCAATCTGCATGAATGGAAGAATTTGCGTACTGCAAGTTCCCCATGGTGATAAAATCCATCTCCTATTCCCCACAACTCTTTAAAAAAATGAAATCCCAAAGCTAAGAAGCTGGAAGATGTAAAAGGTCAGGACATACAAAAATACTCAAGTCCAAGAAAAGAGATTAATCAGATCAAGGTACCAACAACAATCAGTACCATTGTGCTTATGTGCCTCCTGTTAGATCAAGCACTTATTTCTAAGATGTGACAGGCTTGTGCATGCAGGTTCATGTATGGAAGTGTTTTTATCTGTGAATGGCACAGATAAAGAGTTCTATCTTTTAACAGGTCCACTCAAGAGGTCTAGAGGTTCCATACCTCCTTTGGAGGCTAAGGATAAAAATTGAGGAACTCTGGGGCAGCTACCAGGCCTGGAGTTAGGAAGGCCTAACCTGAATTCAATTCTGGCCTCAGATACTTACTAGTATGTGTGATCCTGGGTAAGTCACTTTATCTCTGTTTGCCTTAATTTCCTCAATTGTTAAATGGGGATAATAATGGCACCTACCTCCTAGGGTTGTTGTGAGGATCAAATGAGATCATAATTGTAAAGTGCACATAGTAGGTGCTATATAAGTATAAATATATAAACTATATTATATAAATATAAATTATTATACTATATATTATTACTATATACATATAAATTATTATTATTATCTACAGCATAGAATGGCCAAATGGCATTTGTGTGAGATAGTAGGGACACCAGTGGTCTTTTGTATCTTTCTATAGCCAATATGACAGCTCCAAATAAAAAGGAGACATCCTGGTACAGTCAAAAGATTTGGAGTCAATACCTGGGTTCAAATCCTACCTTAACCGCTTACTACCTGTGTGACGTTAGGTAAGGCAATCCCTTTTCCAATCCTCAGTTTCCTCCTCTACAAAATGTCTTTGGTACCCTGAGGTTTCAATAAATTAGTCCATGGAGATTGATCTTAGGTGCAGAGCATGAGCACTGCAGCAAGCATCCTTGCTATCTAACTTTGCCCTAAGAATGGAAATGCACACGCTAGTGGAACTTTCACTGGGACTGTTGGTGTCTCTGCTAAGTGTCTGGCTGGAAAATCTGTCAGGCTGTCTGGAAGCAGATCCATTTCAGGCTGGAGTGTATTCTTAATGATCTGATGTCCTCATTTATTAAATTTTCCCAGTCCCCTCCTTCCCTGTTGGAGGATTCAGCCAAACTGCCTCTGGATGGGTTTGGAGATAGCTAGCAGGGCATTTCATTTATCTGCTATGTTTCCCCACAAGGTTTCAGAGGGATTTTTTTTAAAGAAAAAAAAGTTTTATTGATTTTTTTTACTTTGCTGACATTTTCCAATGACCCTCCCTTTAGAATTTACCCATGTAACAGGATTACAGATTTCAGAGGCCATCTAGCCAGCGATCTCATTTTATAGATGAGGAAACTGAAGTATAGGGAGACTAAGTTATTTATCCTAGGCCATGGAGGCGTTATGTATTAGATGTGGTATTTGGACCCAGATCCTCTGACTTCAGAGTCAACTTTTTGTTGTTGTTGTTGTTATTTATGTTGTACCATACTGCTTCCCAACTATTCTAACCACAAATTTTCTGGACATTTTAATGAGGTGCTTCTTGTAACTTTGGATGCAATTTTGAAAATAACACTTTTAAACAAAACAAAATAAAAGCAACCAAAGAACATAGTTAAGGAAAACAAATCAACATGAAAGAAGATGAAATATGCCTCATTCTCCAAATATGGATCATCACTTTGGTGGAGAGGACAGAGTAGTCAAAGGGCTGTTCTCACATGTAGTCTCAGAATTCCCAGGGACTAGAGAAGGAAACAACATGCAAGAGGGAAAGTGATTAAACCCAACATCTCCCGGGGGCTGCTGATGCTAGAACTAAAACTCTCTCCTGCCCTAGACAGCTGTGAAATTACCAATGGATTTTAGAGCCTCTGTTATGGCAAAATAAATATAATATTAGGGCTGTGTTCCTGCCTATATGATCTAATCAATGGAAAAAATCAGCACAGGTAATAACAAGCAGAGGACACAGTACAAAGGATTGTTATTTCAGAGGTTCTGAGTGAGAATGATGGTGCCCAAGCTGCAAGCTAAAACCTGTGTTTCCTATGCATGATCACCCCGGATGCTCCTGAATCAATACTCCTGCAGTAATGGTGGGGTGCACGGGGGCATAGATCATCTGAACAATGGGCCATGAACATTTGGGCTGGCAGCCGGTCACGGACCGCAGCTATCTGTTATGAGCCTGGCTCTCAGTAGCAGCTTTAATAAGATTTCGGGAAGGATAGCTGGCTGATAAATACATGTATGGAGGTAATAAATACAAATGTAAATGTTCTGCGTCACCTGCAGTTGAACAAAGGGTAAATGTAAAGATGGTCACTCATTGCTTTCTATGTCACCAGGCTATTTAGGCACAGAAGGGTAATGCCAGGATTAGAAACTATTGTCATAGGCCTCATGCAATAACTTTCATTTGCTTTCCTTGAAGCTGGGGATGTGAGGCACCTAAAAAAAAATCTTAGCATAAATCATTTCTTTCCCAGCTTTTGACAGCTCTTGTCTCAAACTCAATTAGTCATCTGGCACAAGGAAAGCAGAGATCATCACAAATTCACAAGTGCTTAATGGATAAAGCAAGGCTGGGGAGTGATTTCCTCTGTTTAATCTCTGCTGTTCAATGTTCATTAGTAGATGACAGGGGTTATTAAAATAAATGGTGCATCAGAAATTTTTTTTCCTTGCAAGGTTAAGCAGGTGCATGTGCCTGCGTGTGTGTGTGTGTGTGTGTGTGTGTGTGTGTGTGTGTGTTTGATTTTAAGAAGCTGAATGAATTACATCCTAGAATGATGTCAAGGAAAGCTTGAGAAACATTCCCAGGGAAATAATCACCTGAGTACCTAGGGTGAGGCTTAGAATACTTGCTGTGGCTGAGGTGCTGTATAGAGGAGATGGGTCAGGTCCTGCTGGGAGAACCCTGGGCCTCTGCATCTGCCATATTGTGCTGAGGGTTATAAGGTACCAAAAGGCTTGGTCAGAGGTTTTCAGGCTAAATTTTTGAATGACAGATACAAACATTCAGTGATACAGGGTGGGGAACCTGCCCCCTCAAGGCCACATATGGCCTTCTAGGTCCTTGGGTGCAGCCTTTTGACTGAGTCCAAGTTTTACAGAACAAATCCTTTTAGTAACGGGATTGGTTCTGTGAAGTTTGGATTCTGTGAGGCAACCCTCACTATGTGAGATTGGAGCTGTCTGGGTTATTTCTACTAACCCTTCAGGGCAATTTTTAAAGTGGTGAAACGTCCCCTACCCACCTTTCCTTTCTTGACATCATAATTATTATATTAATAATACAATGTCTCTCCAAGGCCATAAATTATAACACAGGTGCTACCCTGAATTGGTAAGAATTCCACTGAAGTATTAGTGGAATGATAGGTCTGCTCCCAAATCTAAAGAAATACGACAGACATCTTTTAAGCTACTGCTATAACGTCTCATTGTATTCTTCATCTTACTTCTTCCACTTTCACAACAGGTCTTGCTTCCTGTCCTCTCTATCCACACAGCCACCACACTTATTCACCTGGATGGTTCAATAGCTTGCTAATTGGTCTGCCAGTCTCAAGAGCTTCCCCTCTCCTATCCATCTCCCCTGTGGCTGACAAAACGGTATGCCTAAAGCACAGGCACTGCTTAAGAAACTTGGGTGGCTCCCTATTTTCTCTAGGATCAAATACAAATTCTCCCGTTTCACAATCTGGTTCCATTCTACCTTTCTAGTTGTTCTGAGCTGCACCTGACTCGGAACAATTCTTGGTAGTTTATGTTTAATATTGGTATAAATGAGACCCTTGTAGGGCATCCAACAATTAATAAAAGGTGATTTACTTAGCCATAGTAGGTGAAGAATATATGTATTAAGGACAACCCAAACTGATTCAGTTAGGTAAAGCTCCCTTGCCTTGGTTGTCCACTGTGGTCTGGCAGCCAAGCATCGGGGAAAGACTGGAGCTCCTCCTGGCTATACTTTGATGACCAGACAATGCAGTCACTTGGCCAATCAAGTCTCTGAAATTGGTTTTAATATGACTTAAGACAAAAAAGAGCCTTATTTATTTTTTAAAAATTATTTTATTAATTTATTTATTTTTAGTTTTCAACATTCACTTCCACAAGATTTTGAGTTCCAAATTTTCTCCCCATCTCGTCCCTCCCCCCACCCCAAGATGGCATGCACTCTTAATACTCCTTCCCCCAATCTGCCTTCTCTTTCTCCCCCCCACACCTTCTCTTATCCCTTTCCCCTTCTATTTTCCTATAGGGCAGGATATATTTCTATGTCCCTTTGCCTGCATATCTTATTTCCCAGTTGCATGTAAAATAATTTTTAACATTAGTTTTTAAAAGTTTGAGTACCAAATTCTCTCCCTTCCTCCATCCCCACCCACCCTCATCGAGAAGGCAAGAAATTCAATATAGGTTATACATGTGTAGTCATGCAAAACACTTCCATAATAGTAATGTGAAAGACTAATTATATTTCCCTCCAACCTATCCCACCCCCATTTATTTTATTCTCTCCTTTGAAATTGTCCCTCCTCAAAAGTGTTTGCTTCTGATACCCCTCCCCCAATCTGCCCTCTCTTCTATCATCCCCCCCTCTTATCTCCCCCTTATTTTCTATAGGGTAAGATAAACCAAGTGAGAGTAAGATTCACTCATTCCCTCTTCCCCTCCACTGTAAAAGCTTTTTCTTGTCTGTTTTATGTGAGATAATTTATCTCATTCTACCTCTCCCTTTCTCCTTCTCCTAGTACAATCCTCTCTCAGCCCTTAATTTTATTTTTTAGATATCATCCCTTCATATTCAACTCATCCTGTGCCCTCTGTCTATATATATATTCCCTCCAAATCCCTAATACTCAGAAAGGTTTCATGGTTACAAATATCATCTTTCCATGTAAGAATGTAAACAATTCAACTTTAATAAGTCCATTATGGGTTCTCTTTTCTGTTTACCTTTTCATGCTTCTCTTGAGTCTTATATTTGGAAGTCAAATTTTCTATTCAGCTCTGGTCTTTTCATCAAGAATGCTTGAAAGCCCTCTATTTCATTGAATGTCAATATTTTCCCCCAAAAAATTCTACTCAGTTTTGCTGGGTAGGTGATTCTTGGTTTTAATCCTAGCACCTTTGACGTCCGGAATATCATATTCCAAGCCCACCGACCCCTTAATGTAGAAGCTGCTAAATCTTGTGTTACCCTGATTGTGTTTCCACGGTACTTGAATTGTTTCTTTTTGGCTGCTTGCAATATTTTCTCCTTGATCTAGGAACTCTGGAATTTGGCTATAATATTCGTAGGAGTTTTCCTTTTTGGGTGTCTTTCAGGAGATGATAGGTAGATTCTTTTAATTTCTATTTTACCCTCTGGTTCTAGAATTTCAAGGCAGTTTTCCTTGGTAATTTATTGAAAGATGATGTCTATGCTCTTTTTTTGATCATGGCTTTCAGGGAGTCCAATGATTTTTAAATTCTCTCTCATGGATCTATTTTCCAGGCCAGTTGTTTTTTCAATGAGATACTTCACATTGTCTTCTATTTTTTCATTCTTTTGTTTTATAATTTCTTGATATTTCTTAGAGTCATTAGCTTCCATTTGCTCCATTCTAATTTTTAAGGAATTATTTTCTTTAGTGCGTTTTTGGACCTCCTTTTTCATTTGTCCAATTCTGCTTTTTAAGGCATTCTTCTCCTCATTGGCTTTTTGGGCCTCTTTTGCCATTTGGGTCAGTCTATTTTTTAAGGTATTATTTTCTTCAGTATTTTTTTGTGTCTCCTTTTGACTCGTTTTTCATGATTTTTTTGCATCACTCTCATTTCTCTTCCCAATTTTTCCTCTACTTTTCTCACTTGATTTTCAAAATCCTTTTTGAGCTCTTGCATGGCCTGAGACCAATTCATATTTTTCTTGGAGGCTTTGGATATAAGAGCTTTAACTGTGGTGTCTTCTTCTGGTTGTATGTTTTGATCTTCTTTGTCACCAAAGTAAGATTCTGTAGTCTGAGTCTTTTTCCCACTGTTTGCTAATGTTCCCAGCCAATTACTTGAGTTTTAAACTCTTTGTTAAGGTAGGGGTTTGCTTCCAGTGTGGAGAATGTACTGTCCCAAGTTTTGGGGGCTTTGTGCAGCTGTTTTCAGAGACACTTCTAGGGACCTGTAAATTTTCATTTCTTCCAAGGTGGTATGATCAAAGGAGAGGTGTTTACTCCTTTCCTGGCCTATGCTCTGGTCTATGAGTGACCACAAGCACTCTTTGTTACCTTGGAACTGTGAGGAAGATTCTCTTTCCACCCTACCACAAGCTCTGCCCTGCTAGTACTCCTCCTTACCCCAGGACTGCCACCCAGGACTGTGACCCAGATCCAAACCCAGGCAAAGCAAAAGAATCCTGCCTGAGTGCCAGCAAAGAGATCCCTGTAATCCCCCTCTGATTAGTCACTTGATCCCCCCACCACCTGTGGGCCAAGAGTTTCAGAAGCAACTGCTGCCACTGTGGCCACAGCCTTGGGGCTGCACTAGGACCAGGGCTTGACCATGCTCCCCTCTCACCCAGGTCCAACTTACCTTTCCCACTGACATTCTAAGTTGCCTTTGGCATTTGTGGGTTGAGAATTCTGGAAACCACCACAGCTCCCCTTGATTCAATCCACTGAGGACCGCTCTAGGTTCACTGAGGCCTGGTCTTTGCCTGCATGGCCCATGCTGAACTGTACTCCTCTCCTAGCGCAGCACAACATACCTTTCCTATCAACTATCCAGGTTGTCTTAGGCTGGAAATTTGTTTCACTCTGTCTTTTTGCGGGTTCTGCTGCTTTAGAATTTATTTAGAGTAATTTTTTATAGGTATTTGGAGGGGTTTTGGGGAGAGCTCAAGCAAGTCACTGCTTTTACTCTGACATCTT
>NW_020954556.1:35770382-35878146 GCF_900497805.2 Vombatus ursinus | reverse complement strand
CTCCCCAAAACTAGCCTAATTTAGACAGGATGGAAGTTAGGATTTTGCTCCGACCACATGAATCATGCCCTGTATAGTCAAGCCAAACTGACTCTCCAGCTACACCTCTCATACAACTCACAACCTGCTATCTCTCTGCTTCTGCCCAGCCTGCCACCATACCTGGAATGTGCCCTCTTAGAGTCCCTGTTTTCCTTCAAAACTCAGCTTGTTTCTCCATGAAGGCTTTCCAGACAATGCAGAATGAAGGCGGTCTCCCATTGGAAGTGAGATCTTGCATCCCCACTCCCTAGCCACTTGTACCCATTAACAAAATTGTCTTCTATTTATTCTATGTCTATTTTGTTTATTCTTAGGTGTGTACATATTGTCTCCTCTGATAGAATACAAACTCCTTGAGGTCAGGGGCTGTTTCATTTTTTATTTTTTTCCTGTAGGTTGTCTTCACACAGTGTATGCTTAATGAATATTTCTTGATTGATTGCTAGGCACCAAATCTATGAAGACAAAAAGGGAATAGTTCCTGCCCTCAAGGCTAACATTTTGCTTTATGTTTGTTTGAATAATCAGATGCTTTTCTTAAAACCTGTCTTTTGAAGAACCAAAAGTAACTATTCTTTGTATGTGTTGTTATCTGTTTTAAGAGTCGAAGTGGGTAAAATTGGAGACATTATCTGCTTGGTCAAGTCCAAACATTGATTAGCATTGTGCTGGATGCATATGAGGGCAGCTAGGTGGTGCAGTGGAGAAAGTGCCAGATCTGGAGTTAGGAAAACCTGAGTTCAAATCCAGCCTCACACATTCACTATCTGTGTGACCCTGGGCAAGTCACTGAACCTTGTTTGCCTTGGTTTCCTCATCTGTAAAATGAGCTGAAGAAAGAAATGGCCAGTAGTCTTTGCCAAAAAAACCCCAAATGTGGTCACAAATAGGCGGACATGACTGAAACGACTCAACAACAACAAAGAAGAGAAGGTATTTATCATTCTGTTGCTGAAGCAATTGAATCCCAGAAAAGTGGACCAGGTAATCCAGAATCATCCAATGAACCTAGGATGTAGTCAAGATTCAAATCTAGGTGGCTTTTAACTAAGGTGAATATTCTTACTGGCAATATTCTGGGACCTAGGCTTTTAAAAACCCAATACTCCAGTAAATCCAGAAGGTAGAATATTGTGGGGATATTTTCCACCTCACTGTGTTTTGGAACAGTCTAAGGGCAGAACCTCTCATGGCTTCTGCTACAAGCCATTATGTAGCTGAGCATGTTAGTGAGGCTTGCCATTGAAACCTAAGAAGAATAGAACCTAAGAAAGATATAAGAAGATAAGTACAAATATCCAGTACTAACTGGAGTTATTTAATATTATGGTTATATCTTCATAATTTCCTTGTTTCTACTTTTATTCTAAAAATACTGGTTAAACCTTTGTCTTTCCTAAAGGACATTTTCTGGTTCCAAGAATCAGATTCCTGTAGGGGCCCAGCACCCACATATCTATCACAAACTATCACAAAGTAGAAGTACCTTGTCATTGTTGCATTGATGAAAATCCAAACATCAATCAATCTTGGCAGGCATCAAAGTCCCCCTTCGAGAAGGGTGGGAAAAGAAGATGTTAGTGATGTCTTTTTTTTTTTTTTGCCTCCCTGTGAAAGGCATCTAGACAGTGGGCCACACATAATCTATGTAGGCAAAACAACAAAAACACCATGTAACACACCCCTTCGGTGTGAAATGAAGATGTTGGACTTCATGATTTGTAAAGTTCCTTTTTGCTTTTGATCTCATGATTACATATTCAGGGCCAGCAGAGAAAAAAAAGATGAAGCCCATTGGTTGAAAAGATAGGGAGGTGAGTATTATTTACCTCCATCGAAACACTGGCACTTGTGGCTTTGACTCCATGGATCCCCTCTTTCTTTTCCTGGTCCCTCACTACAATGAATTTCCCTAGATCTCTGATCTCAATCTCCCTCTGGCATCTCTATTTTTGCTAGTGGATAGACCCCTAGCTGCTTTAGAATTGCTACAACTTGGCTCATTTCCTCTTACTTACTTTGGTCATACTCAGACTTGTAAGTGCTTGTTTCGAATCTTAAAAAGGCAGCGTGAGAGAGCAAGCCTTTGTACCAAGAAGACCTGGGTTCAAATCCTGACTGTGATGTGTATTAGCTGTGTCATCCTGAGAAAGTCACTTAGCTTCTCCCTGCCTCATCTCCCTCTCCGAGTGTAAGGATTTGGCAGCACTAAGGCATACATTTTAAAATGTGATGCAAACTCCTGACACTTACCATATGCTTTCTCTACACACGCTGTCTCTATGTTGGTTGCTTTTGCTATAGAATATGTGTGCAGAACTCCCCAGATTGCGGCAACATTTATTCTTGAACCGTTGCAAATGTGTACAAAATTGTCCATCTGTATGGGTGGAAGGAGCTTCGCCATTGTACATTTCATATAGTGATACAGTAACAGGTCTGTTCCTCCTCTTCCTCCTGCTCCCACTCCCTACCCCAGCACCTGCTCAGACCTTTTTCCTGGAGCTTCTGTGGTATGCTCCTCCAGAGGATAGAAGGAAGTATTTTGTAACCACCTCCTGTTAGTACTTTGCTGATTACATTTGTATATAACTTTCCCTTTTTATCATTTAAGCACCTCTTTCAAAGTGTGCTGACATTTTAGTGGGTTTTGAATGGCCCTTAATGTTTTCTTGGCATTTGGAGAGCACTGATTGCCTGTTTGAAGACAGCTTGTGATATCTACTTAGTTTCTCTTCTATTTCCTCTATCCTCTAGCCACTAAAGTGATTTTCCTAAAGCTGAAGTATGACTATATTACTAAACTCCAGGGACTCCCTATTGTCTCCAGGATCAAATACAAAATCCTTCGCTTACCATTCAACACTCTTCGTAGCCAGCTTCCTCCTACCTTTCTGGTATTTTTACACCTTACTCTCCAACACGAACTCTTCCATCCAGTGACACTGGCCTCCTGGCTATTCCGTGAACTCCACACTCCATCTCTCAGCTTGGAACATTTTTTCTGGCTGTCCCCCATGCCTGGAATGTTCTCCTTTCTCATCTCTTCCTGCTGGCTTCCTTAGCTCCCTTTACGTCACGACTGAAATTCTTTGTTCTATAGAAAGCTTTCAACTACTCCATTTGAGTGCCCTCCCTCTGTTAATTATTTCCTATTTATCTTGTATACAGTATTTTTGTATATTTTTTTGTTGTCTCTCTCATTTTGCCTCTTTTTGTATCTCTAGTGCTTAGCACTGTCCTGACACCTAGCAGGTGCTTAATAAATGTTAATTGATTGATTAATTATTCCCTTCCTCAAAGGAAGAGTTTGCATTTATTGCTGCTTATTCCTTTTAATCATTATTTTATTTCGCTGATAGTGTAGTAATTATCTTCTTGAAGCAGAGATCCAACCATGTTACTACTCTACTCAAAAATATTCAGCCTCCTGTTGCCTCTTGGATTAATACAGATTAATACAATCTTCAGATTGACATTTAAAACCTTTCATAGACTGCCTCCAGCCTCCCTCTCCAGATTACTTTCATACTACTCCTTTCTAAGCTTCTCTCTTCCAAACTAGCCTATTCATCATTCTCTAAACTTCACATCCTGTTTCCCATCTCTCTGCCCTTGCACACTTCCTGATACACCTCCCTCTGCAACTCCACCTCTTATAATCCTTAATTTGTTCTTCAAATCTCTATTCAGGAGTGACCTGATAGGGGAAATCTTTCTTGACTTCCCCAGTTCAGAATCTCTTAATCTATGTACATGTTTCAATATTTGGATAACAATATTTTAATATAATTGGTTTCCTTTGTAATTCTATGTGTTTTATTTTGTGTATTTAAAAATAATATTCTGAGAGGGGACCCATAGACTTTACTTGACTGCCAGAGGGTTGATGATACACAAAAACATTAAGAATTCCTGCCCTGGTTTTATGTTATCTCCTTCTTCAAATTTTATTGTATTTATCTATATTCTATCTACTATAGTAAATGTAAGCTCTTTGATGGTAGCGATTATTTTTCTGTTTTCATATTATATATTTAGCACAGTGCTTTGTAGTGGCACAATAGTAGTCAAGAAGTTACTAGGTGTGTGACCCTGGACAAGTCATTTAACCCTGTTTGCCTCAGTTTTCTCATTTATAAAATAAGCTAGAGAAGGAAATGGTAAACCAGTCCAGTATCTTTGCCAAGAAAAACCCAAATGGAGTCACAAAGAGTTGGACGTGACTCAACAAGAAAAATAACAACTCATGATTAATTAAATTGAATAGAATGGAGTGGTAAGATAAACCACACATGTTTGCGAAAGTTCAAGTATAATTGTTGCTACCATTTAGAGAGTTCTGCACACATATGCTTTGACAAAAGCAGCCAACACAGTCAGAGTGTGTAGGGAAAACATATGGGAAGTGTCAGTAGCCTGCATCACATTTTAAAACATATGCCTCGGTGTTGTCAAGTTTTCATATTATGAAGACAGATAAAATTTTGGAAACAGACAAAAGTCATTCAGAGTTAACTATGGTGAAAAATGTGGATGATCAAGCTGGTGTCCCATATTGGGTCAAAACCAAGGTGTTCCTATAAAGTAAGGAGACTGCTTTTCTTCAGTGGCTCAGAAACTGACCCTGATGGCAGTTTCAAAAGAGGAATTTTGAAATACTTTAAGCAATGACAACATCCTTATAATCACAACAAGGACCTACACAAGGCAAGTATTTTGAAGGACAATATTCATTTGGGTGTCTGAGTTCTTATACTTGTAAGGCAGTAAGGTAGAGTGGGGGAAAGTGGCAATTTGGAGGACTAGATTCAAGTTCCAGCTACAGTCCTGGGTAACCTCCTTTGTTCTCAGTGTCTTTGTCGTTGAATGCTCATGTTTATCATCATAAACATTGATGTCCTGTATATCAGCGATAAGCCAGTTCTTTAAATGAAAAAGTGAATGTTTTATGTGGATACCTAAGTTACATATTTTGTTACTTACTTGGAAGCAAATATCCTTTCCAAATGTCCTTTCACTCTTAGCATGTACAATATTGTCAATTTATTGTGTCTATGTGCTTGAGTCAATTACTTCGTTATATTGCATCCTAAAGTTGTGCTACATTGCCACCTACTGGCAAAATAAAGTAAAAAAATTTTAGAAGCTGACTTGCTGGGAATTGAATGTCTTGGGGCACCCTGGAAATGAAAAAGCTGGGGAAAGGGGAATTTAGAGAATAAAAAGTGAAGGGAATATGGAAAGAACAGGGGCTATTTCGGGTGAAGAGATAATTAGTAAATATTTGTAGTTTGAGCCCTGGGTGTTTCCTTTGTAACAAAAGTTTTCTTTACTATTAGATTGGTTTGACAGCTGGCACCTCTATTTCAAAGATTACTGGACTTGATCTTTGGCCAGTCTTGTCCTTTCTGCCTAGCTCTAAACAGGGCAGTGTTTCTCTCTCCCTCTCTCTCTCTCTCTCTCTCTGTCTGTCTCTCTCCAATGTAAGGAGTCTTTACTTGGCAATATGATATAATTCGAATGTTGCCAGGTAGATGGCACGTGAGCACGACACTTAACGTCTATTTTTCTCAGTTTCTTTAAGGGTAAAATGGGGATATAATAGCACCTACCTCACAGGAAAGTTGTAAGGATCAAATGAGATCAGACTTGTTAAGTGCCTGGTACCTAGTAGGGGCTCTGTAAATGCTTATTCCCTCCCCTATCCCTTCCTTTCTCTGTTTCTTCGGCCCCCGAAGACTCCTGAGCATATATCCTGCATCAGCTACTTACTATCTACCTGTTACTTTGGGGAGTTCACTTGACTCTTCTACGTTTCACTTTCTTCATCTATAAAAGGAGGGGTTGGACAAGATGACCACTAATGTCCCTTCTAATTCCAGGTCTATATAGGAATCTATGTTTGTTTCTTTAACTCTCTTGCTTTCTCATCCCTTCAGATTTCCTTGTATGTGATCTGTCTTTGCTAATGGGCTACAGACTAAGTATCTTCACCTTGCTTTTTCCATTACCTCTTAGGTCGCTCACAATTTTGATTCTTTAGAGATGATATTCCATGATTTATAAGTCACATAGCATCCCAGGGAGAATGATGGTGTTAGAAAATCAGGATTTTTTTAAATCAAGGGGCAACTTATAATCATTGAAAGCACTGTACAATTATCCAAATGAAATCTAGCCTGTTCCCTTTTTCTTCGGAGCCGTCCGTTATGTCTATCCAAGGCATAGACTGATGGACTAGCTCATTTTTCATCCAACTGTACATGACAGTTAAGGAAATGGGCATATTTGGAGGCCTTTCATAATGACATTTAGTAGAGATAGATTAAAGCCCTACACTTAGATTCAAAATATCAAATATATATGGTTAACAGCTTTTGTGAAAAAATTGGGATTTTAGTGGACGTCAACATAAGTAAACAGTATATCGTAGTAGCCTAACCCTCACAAACAGTATGATCTTCAGTTATCTTAGTAGAAGCATAGTATTCAGAATGAGATAGCTGATAGTCTCACAGTACTTTGAGTTGGTCCCATCATATCTAGGCTATTATGTTCAATTATGGGAGTCACATTTCAGGAAGTACATTAACAACCTAGAATAGATGCAGAGAAAGATGTCCAGGAAGGTAAACTGATTAAAGATCATATCACTTGAAGGGGGTAGGGATGTTTAGTCCAAAGAACATAAGACTTAGGCAGGGTATGAAGCCCATCATCCATTACTTCAAGATTTATCATAGAGAGCTGGGCCTGGAGTCAGGAAGACTGAGTTCAAATCTGGCCTCAGACACTTACTACCTATGTGATACTGGGCAAGTCACTTAACCTCTGTTTGCCTAATCTGCTGGAGAAGGAAATAGCAAACCATTCCAGTATCTTTGTCAAGAAAACCCCATACAGGGTCGTAAAGAGTCAGATACAACTGAATAACAATTGAATAACAGCAAGAAGAAATAGGCTTGTTCTTGTTGGAACATTACAACAGAACTAGAAATAGGAGGTGGAGGTTTCAGAGGGGAAAAATTTAGGCTTTATGTAAGGGGAAAAAACCCAACTTCCTAACAAATAGAGACATCCCAAAGTAGAATTGATTGTCTCAGTAAAGAAGTGAGTTTCTCATCACTGAATAAGCAGAGGCCGGATGACCACTTATAAAGGATTTTGTAGAGGGGACTCTTGTTCTGGTACATGTTGGATCATGTGATTTTTAACATGTCTTGCAATGCGGAAAATCTGTGATGCTGTGAGAGGACCCTGACCTACTTCTCCAATTATAAGCAAAGTAGTGTCCCTTTATGTATATTCCGTGGGCCGGGCAAACTGCATCAGGCCATTCTCTAAAATAATCTTGTCTTTCCTTTGTCCATGTCTTTGTTTATGTTTTCCCCCCTAATCATAGAGGTTGCTCCCTGCATCCTTGAGTGTTAAATTCTAACCGTACTTCTTTAGACACTTACTGCCTTATGTTATGATTATTGGTATATTCAACTCGTGTAATCTCTCAAATTATAAACTCCATTATAGCAGGGATAATGTCATATTCATCTTTGTATCTCCTACAATGCCTAGCATAATTGCATGAACATTGCTGGTATTCAATAAATATTTGTTGAATTAATAAATGAACTAGAATGAGGACAAAAGTAAAGGATAAGACCATCTTATCCAAAGTAGGTTTTGGCTATCACTGCCATGGTAGCTAAATGATATCAAGCTATCCTACAGGGAGGTCTGGGCCTTGTGGCCCATTTAACCAAGTTGATCACAACTCATATCTGCATAACATTCTAAGGCTATTTACACTTTAGGAAAAGGAAGGCTATGATCAATAAAATTAGGTGAGAATTAAATACTGGAATGATAATGAGGAAACTAGAAACTCTTATATGCTGATATAAAGACTAAATGAGATTTGATTAAGAGGCATTTATTGGGAAGCTTTTTTCTAAATCACATCCCAATTTATCCCATGCAAAATGGTTCAATGGACAAAGGACTAAAATCCTATAATTTTTTTCTGTTATTGCAGTGCTTAATGCAGATTGTTGCATGGTACTTTGCACATAGAAGCTAGTGGTTGATAACATTATCATTGGACAAAGGGAAACTTTTCTTTAACTATTTTGGAAGCAAGATGAAAATCAAAGAAAGGATATGGTTAATGCTTGATTTGGATAATAACACAAAACAAGAGAAACCAGGACTACTAATCCTATATTTTGATTCTGTTTTCTCTGCCAAGGAGAAATACCTTTGGACTGGGAAGGATAGAACAAAAAGGGTTAGAAGGAAGGTGTAACTAAATTTAAATTATCTTAACATATGCATGGCTGTATTTTGTTCTAGTCTATCGATTTTTGAAAATCAACAAACAATGAAAACAATTCATATATTCTCTGCTCCTTTCAAATAATTATGTTAACTCCAAAGAAGTACCCTACTATAGAAAATCTTCTGTGAAAGGCTACCTACTTGTCCCCTTCTCAAGTTGAGGACACCTTCAATACACCTGTGGATAGTTCTCATAAAAATTTTATAAAGATGAGGTAAGTAAGTGTATAGGTTAGTAGTTATAAATATTCTCAGTTACCTTTTGGAGATAGTAATATTTTCCCCATTCATCCTCCCTACCCTGAAATGTCTTGTAAAGTGACCCCTCCTGGATTCCAAGATCATATTGCCTTGTTCATGGATTTCCTCAATGGGTACTTGGTCTGGCCTGGCCATTTTGCTCAGCTTCAGCTTTTCCTAAACCCCCTTTCTCCTTCATCATATGGTATATGGGGAACTAAAGTGTTAGGATTCAAAGATAGGGGTTTCTCCATTCTCCAATAAAATTATTGCTACATTAAATCCATTTTACATCTATTTGTTGTCCTCATGCTAGTTTCAACTGTGAATGTTTTCAGAATCATGCAGTTCATTGAATCTTCCACCAAGCCTTACATTGATTTGGTTCTGCTTTCACAATTTTTGCTGTTTCAAAAACAGTATCATAAAAGATTCCTTAATAGATGCAACAAAGATAACTGTGTTCAATCACTTTCTGATTGTTAATATTAGCTAAGATGCATGCTCATCAAAGGTGTTTGTAACATTTAGAGCTATTTGAAAATGGATGGGCTGCTTCAGAAAGTAGCGAGGACCTCCACATTAGAGATTTTCAACAGGGGAACAAGTATTTATTTAGCACCTACTATGTGCTGGGTACCATGCTAAGTGCTTTACAAATATTATCTCATTTGATCCTCACAACAACATGTTAGGTTAGTGCTATTATTTATCATTATTTTATAGTTGAGGACATAAGACTGAAGAGGGGAAGTAACTTGCCCAGGATCATACAGCTACTAAGTGTCTGAGGCTGGATTTGAATTCAGATCTTCCTGACTCCAGGCCTGGCATTCTATCCATCACACCACCTAGCTGTCTTAATAGAATCTTAAATGAACAGTTTGGGGGGGTGTTGTAGATAACATGGTTAGGTATGGATTAAACGACGTGGTTTTTGAGGTCACTTCTAATTCTGAGATACTATGATTCTATGAAATGAATTAATGTCATCATCATTATTATTATTATTATTATTATTATTTTTAGGCAATTGGGGTTAAGTAACTTGCCCAGGGTCACACAGCTAGCGAGTGTTAAGCGTTTGGTCTGAGGCCGGATTTGAACTCAGATCCTCCTGACTTCAGGCCCGGTGCTCTATCCACTGCACCGCCTAGCTGCCCTGAATTAATGTCATTATTAATCAAATTGACTGTAAAGATCAGATGAGCCCCATGAAGTGGGGTCCGGTTTGATTATTGAGTATAGACATGCCCTGCGGATACTGTCAATCTTGAAGTAGTTTTGGATCTTCTCATTAAACATAGAAGTGATTTCGTGTCGTGGAAAGAAGACAAGGCCTAGGATCAGGAGGCTCAGGTTTCAGTCTTGGCTTTGCCACTAACTTGCTATATGATCTTGGGCAAACCATTTAACCCCACTGGGTCTAATTGCTTCATTTGTTAAATGAAGGATTTAACGTGGATAACCTCCAAGTCACTTGGACTTGAAGATTTTACTTGGCTGTTACATCGTGGAGGTCCATTCATCTAGTTATTAGACACATTCCAAAAAAATTCTTCCATCCGACAAACACAGAAGCAATTCTATTAAAACCCCTAGCTCCTTAGAAGCATCTTGTTTTACAAGTGAAACAAAGGGTCATTTTGAGGAAGTGCTGAAGGAATGGGAATTGTAAGTTGGAGAAGTCCTTTTAGAATTCAGAGTTCTACTGCGCAAAATGTTAAAAAGTCTCCTCTCCCAACCTCAATGGTAAAAAAGGTTATTAAATGGTCATTGGATAGACCAGACAGCATGAAGCTGGCCTCAACAGAGAGTGAATCTTTTTAAAATGAGGAGAGACTGGATGGTGGAGCTGAAGAAGTAGGGGATTTGAAGATGCAGATCAGAATTCTTGGCTTAGCTTCTCATCTCTTCTATGAACTTAGCCAAACCACTTAACCTTTCTCTGGGCCTCATTCCCATCTTCTGTTAAATAAAGATGATTCTCAGGGTCTCTCCTTGCTCTAAACCTTACTAACCCCAGGGGAAGGCTGTGCTGACTAGATCTCTTCTTGAAAGTGGCCTTACTCATGGCTGCTTTTGCAGCAAAATAATTTGGCTCCTTAGTTTCACTTGTGGCAAGTTTGACTCTTACTACTTCTTGAGACCTGAAGAAGAATGCATTTTTGACTTTAGATTTAACCCTAAACCTAATTTGGTCTGGATGCAAAAGATTTATGGTCTGTTCAGCTATGTATTATATCAATAATGCAAGAGCTGCAGGGCACTGTACTTCTCACTGAATATTCAATATGCAATCTAAAAATTTATCTTTTAAATATCACTGGTTTTAGCCTTGCAAATTCAGGGATACATCATCTGTAGTTCATTTTTAAACTTAGAGCAAATAAGGGAAGAATGGATTATTTCTTAAATGAAAAGATCAAAAAGAGTAATTAATATTTGATAATCTTAATTAAAATTGTCCTTGCACATTGGTTTTTAATGCTATTTGGGGCATAAGGTATGATTATTGATTCCACAGCAAAACTGGATAATCTGGTTGCAAATTTGAGTGCTAATGGCAGTATGATTATCTACTTTGGCCCAAGAAGTTAGCCCTTAATTTAGACTATAATTATTATTATTATTGCTATGCTCATTCTAGAAAAAATTTATTCCATAAAAGTAAGAATTTGAACTTTGAAAAAATAATAAGTTGCTAGGTTATAAAAGATCTATGAATTGCAATGTGATGTATCCTAAGAACTGGGGCAGCAAGGTGACATAGTGGATAGAGTGCAGGGCCTAGAGTCAGGAAGATGAGTCTTTCTGAGTTCAAATCTGGCCTCGGATACTTCCTAGCAACGTGACCCTGGGCAAGTCACTTAACCCTGTTTGCCTCAATTTCCTCATCTGTAAAATGAGCTGGAGAAGGAAGTGGCAAAACGCTCCAGTGTCTTTGCCAAGATCCCCAAATGGGGTCATAAAGAGTCAGATACTACTGAAAAAACTGAACAATAACAACAGTACCCTAATAATAGTTAGTAGACTTAAAATTAGAAGGTCTAAGTTTGAGACCTTGCTTTCCTACTGTGTGACTTTGGAGAAATCACTTAGCCTCTCTGAGACTCATTTTCCTCATCTGTAAAGTAGAAATAATAGCCTTTTCTACTGTAGAGTGTTATTGTAATTATGAACTATGTAATGTATGTAAAGTGGTTTGGAATGGTAAGCACCATATGAATAAGGGTTATCATAACTGCTTACCTTCTGGAAGTGAATGAGCACTTTGAAGTAAGAGTTAAGAAATAAATGACTTCCTCTGATTCACTGAGTGAGATGGAATCATCTAAGATTTAGTGTATCTCTCAACAGAGATCCTCACACTTCTTTTTCACTGACAGGCTCTAGTCCAAGCAACCAGATATTTGAAAGTGAGAAATGTGATCTGAAAGGTACTTTTAAACTTACGTCAGCTATTAACAATTCATTCACCAGGAGAATTAGGGCGATGGCTAAAGGCATTTAAGAGTGAACGTTTCTTCGAGTACCTTGGAAATATCTTACCTATCCCAAAAGATCTGAGTCATTATTCCTAGATCCTACTGTGAGTGGTGGTGATGATAATGATAGCAGTGCATTCATTTTAGCATAGACCCTACACATTTTAGTAATAGTAACATTAAACATGACATCTTGGCTTAATTTAATAAGAGGAGCAGAGACACTAGAACTCCAATAGATGTGAGTATAAGTGGAAGAAACCATCAATTCATGCCATCTATACTCAATGATAACTCACACTTACATATCTAGCATTTATATAGTGCTCAAAAGTTTACAAAATTCTTTACATATGTTATCTAATTTAATTCTCACAACTCTGGGAGGTGGGTGATAATATTAACCCCATTTTACAGAGGAGAAAACTGAGGCAGACAGATGTTAGATGACTTGCCCAGAGTCACATAGTTAATTGTTGAGTGCCATCTGATAATTTTTTGCTAACTTTAATTGTCAGAAAGTTTTCCCTTAAATCAAGACTAAACCTGATCCCTCTGCAATTTCCATATACTGTTCCTAGCTCTTCTCACAGGCGACCTTAGAACAACAATAATCAACAACAATAATGTTCACCGTTAGTAAATATCTGAGGCTAGATTCAAACTCTGATCTTCCTCATTCCAAGTCCAACACCCTGAACTGTGCCAGCTATATGTGAATGTGCTTTGAGGTTTACAAAGCTCTTTTTTTCATGACAAGTTAACACGGACATAGCTCTCATCCAAATAGTGTCATATCGGGTTTACAGATGAGGAAACCTTCAGGGTCAGAGACAAATGACTTCCCCAAAGTCATACACTGAGTAAGCAGCAGAACCCTCCATTAGGAGAACATATTTAGAGCCTGAATATCGTTCAACTCCCTCATTTTACAAATTAGAAAATGAGGCTGTGATAAGTGACTTGTACGTGGTCCCATCGGTTGTGAGCAACAGAATGGGGCTTAAGTCTAGCTTTTCCAACTTCAAATACAGTCCTTTACCCACTGTCCTACACTACTTACTTAGAGAAACAGTTCTAGTTTTGGACTTTGAGCAAAAGGGTAGCCCTAGAGCTTTAAATTCCTGCTATTTCTATGGGCTAGTGCTAGAATGCAGCATGCCAAAGGGAACTTTCTAAAGCAACACTAAGGTCTTTAATCCTCCCCTCTGAATGGCCTGAGTGGAAGTTGCAGCATTAAATCTTTCCATGTTCCTTGAAGACCAAGGGGATCTGTCTTTATTAGGCCAGATTTATTGACCACATGTGGGGAGGGTGTGTACCTTACTCAAGGAGACTGGCCTACCCTTTTGGCCAATACGGATAATTAAGGCAAAGGACTCCCAGGAAAGCTGTTAAATGAAAACCCAGGAGAAACTGAAAGAATTGGCAGAAAAGATTTCTGGAGCATATGTTAAATTTTCCTTTTAGCTGTTGGAGATAATCTTTCCCTCCTCTGAATTCCTACAAGCACTTACTGTAGATACTGTTCATTAGGCCCTTATATTATGTGTTACCATTTCATGTGTTACCGGAAAGCCAGCCTTATGTCATCCATTTTTGTCTCCCTCTCCAGATCAGCATTGAACACAGTGCCTTGCGTAAAGCAGACCTTCAATAAAGTGAGAGGTACCATTTGTTGTGGTGGAAAGCAGGCTAGACTTGGAGTGAGGAAGGCTTGGGTTCAAATCCTGTCTCTAATACTTAATAGCTATGTGACCACGGTCAAGTCACCTAACTTCTACAATCTTCATTTTCCTCATCTGTAAAAGGAAGATAATCATGCCTTTAGCAACTGTCTTAATTAATCAAGCAAGCACTTATTGAACACCCATGTAGCTGGTGAGATGTTGAGGATAGGAAGACAAAACTGAAACATAAAACACTTAGAAAACATATAAAGCAGATACAACCTAGCTTTGAAAATGTAGGCCCCAGCACTTATAATAACTGGGAATGGCCTCATGTAGGAAGAGGTGATTCAGCTGAATCCTTTTCCCCTTCAAGTTCTGAGGCTGGGTTTCCCAATCTTGCCCAGGCTGGAGGGGCAGGAGCCACTCTTGGGCCTGACTCCATTGCTGATCAGCACAGAAGCTATGATCTGGTCGCTTTTTGACCTGATGCAGTTTGTCCCTCCTTAGATAACCTGGTGGGTTGGTGCTGAACTTAGGAGGTGTGATCAGTTTAAATCCAGCAACTCAGAACTGCCAAGATCCATCAGCCCCAGCCTCCCTGGAAGCAGGGGTTATAGGCCTGTGCCTCCACACCCAGCTTAAACTCTATCTTGAAGGAGACCAGGAATTTCAGGAGGTCAAGGTGTAAAAACAGAGATATTTAGAGCTAATAATAACAGCCAGTGTTTATATAGCACTTTAAGGTGTGCAAAGGGCTCTGCGTATGTTTTGTTCTCACAGCAACCTTTGAGGTAGGTGCTGTTATTATCCCCATTTTACAGATAAGGAAACTGAAGTTCACTCAGCTAGTAAGGGACTAAGGCTAAGGTAGGATTTGAAATCAGATCTTGTTGATTCCTGATCTAACTCGGTTCTGGAGTGTCATGGGTGAGAAACTGCAAATAGGTCAGTATGGCTGGAAGGTGGAGTCCATAAAGGGGAGTGATGTGTATTAGGTCCGGAAAGGTAGGATGAGACCAAGTTATGAAGAGCTTTATAAATGGCAAACAGAACTTATATTTTTTCCTGGAGCTAAGGGGAACCACTGGAGTTTATTGAGGTGGAGAAGAAAGGTGTTAAGAGCAGAGCTTTAGGAAATTCACTTTTTTTCCCTTTTTTTTACTATTAATTTATTTATTTTTAGTTTTCAACATTCATTTCCACGAGATTTTGCATTCCGAATTTTCTTCCTGTCTCGTCCCTCCCCCCACTTCAAGATGGCATACATTCTGAATACCCCTTCCCCTAATCTGCCCTCCCTTCTATCTCCCACCCTCCTTCTGTTATCCCCTTCCCCTTCTGTTTTCCTGTAGGGCTAGGAAATTCACTTTTAAGCTAGGTGGATGATGGCTTGGCTTGGAGTAGAGTGAGAATCGAGGCAGGGAGACCATTTAGGAGGCTAATTAGATAGCTCAGGTAACAATAATTACTAGCTTTTGTATAGCACTTTAAGGTTTGTTAGAGTGCTTTACAGAGACTATCTCATTTGATTCTTCCTGTAAGGTAGGTGCTAGTATTATCCCCATTTTATAGATGACTAAACTGAGGCTCAGAGAAGATAAGTCAGATAGCCAAGGCAGGAAGTGAACACAGATCTTTCTGAGTCCAGCTCCAACATTCTGTTCCCTGTTGCATCTAGGTGCCTTTTAAGTAGTTACCAAGGATTAAGTAGGGTGATAAGGTAAGTAAGTGAAGAGGGCCTGAATTAAGGTGGAGGCAATGGGACTGAAGGGGTCATAGGGCAGAGGTGTTGTGGAGACTGAAATAAGATTTGTGGGATATGTGAGGTGAGGAGTATAAACAGCTGAAGTTAACACTAAGGTTGTGAACCTGGGGGCCTGGAAGGATGGTGGTGCTCTTGATAAAAATAGAGAAGTTTGAAAGTGGAGTGTGTTTTGGGAGAGAGATAAAGAGTTCTGTTTTGGACGAGTGTTTGAGATACTTCACAGGATTGTTATGAGGCTCAAATGATATAATATATGTAAAATGCTTTGGGTGGGGAGTGGGGGATAGGACCTGTGATTTCATTAGTCTAGGGAACGCCTAAGGAGAAAATTCCCTCTACAAAGCACTGTATAAATGTCAGTTATTATTATCAAATACTTGTGAATTTACGGTCATGCTTGGCAAAATTTCACAGTTAAAATGAGAAGGGAGTAAATGTTTGCTTTGCAGATATCCCAAAATGAGACAAGTAAAATGTTTTATTGCAACTACCAAATGACTTTTCCTCTCTAGAGAGAAGCTCCTGGGGGGGATTACACTCAAAATGCAATTCAATTAATTATTCAATCAACCAATCAACAAGTGAAAAAAAAGAAAAAAAGCATTTACTTAGTTTTCTGTCAAGCACTGCCCTGACCAAGTTAAAAAGAGATGTGGCTTCTGCTTTTGAGAAATTTACAGCATAAACAGACAACGCTAATGACAAAGGACACAGGATGCACAGAAGGAAGAGAAACGTTGAACACATGCAAAATTAAAGTATTAACATATGAGAAATGGGAGACATTCATTGCTTGGAATAGCAGTTGGGGGATGTTTGAGTCATAGGAGCTGTAGATTTAGAAAGGGTTATGATTTTTTTTAAGTCACCCAAAACAACTTTGTAATATAGCTTTGACTTCCTCCTTGTGGTGGGATTGCAGATTTCTTATGAGTTCAGGCCAGCGCTCTACATAGTTGGGCTTGTTTAACTTGACAGGTCAAGAAAGCCTGCAGTTCAGTAACTGCTTATTGAAATCACTTGGAATGAAGGCCAAGTTTTCTGGATCTAAGGAAGTTTAAATTTGGCATCGGTCTTGATTTAATGTAATTTTTTTGTTAGCCACTGCTGGATTATAACGCCTCATTTTTTCCTTTTCTCTGACTCTGCTGAACTTCAGTGGTCCCCAGTTAACGATGAAATATCTTGCTTGCTTTTTAATCAGGAACTAGATCTTCGTAGAATATTGAATAAACCCCTTAATTAAGGCCCACACATCTCTGGCAATTATAAAGAATTTATTTGCTTATCCATGTTTTCACCCCTAAGTGACTTTACTTTTAATGATTAACTTGGGAATGGCACAGTGGTTTAAGGGGATAGAGTAAAATAGCATGGAGAAATGGTCAAATTATAGGAATTTTATAAATTTAAGACCTTTGTCAAAGGGGATATGATTTTACGGGTCATTATGAAGGCCACCCTTCCTATATCCCTGGACCAAGATTTAGGGCAATAGCTGGATTTACAAGTCTTATGTTTGCAGTTTTGATAGTTAAACTTTCAGTCAGAGGGGCCTCAGGGCCTCATATCTAGAACTTCTAGAGTTCTTAGATATAATAGGTATTTAGGGGGTAGATGGAAATGGTGCTCAGAGGGGCTTTCTCTGCTGGCATATATAAAGAATGAGATCTGGGACCATTTTAGGCTGCCAAATGCTGTTGCCATATTGCTCCCCAAAGTGGTCCATTTAGTAAATTCAGTGGAGGAAAAAAACAGTTTATTTTTGATATTGGGTAGAAAGAACAGCTTATTGCTCAGTTGAATGTTTCACTTTTTAACTGATTCTTTGGAACTATAGTCTTGCCTAAGGCAAAATTGGCCCCAGAAAAAAACTGCAAAGTTTTCCCACTTCCTCTGCTTCAGTATCTCCTTTTATTGCTCTTACTTTCCTCCTATCTTCTAGGTATTACCTAGATCCCTCCTGGTATTTGTGGCTGAAAGAAACCTTAAGGATTATCTAGTTCAAGGGGTGCCAAACTTTTTCTAAAAAGGACCAGATAGTAAATATTTTAGGTTTTGCAGGCAAAATTGAATATATTACATAGATGCTTTTGTAGTAAGAAAGAAAATAAATTTCTGCAAATTTTTATTTATTAAATTCAGAATATAACAACAACAATAAACAATAACTGAATACAATGCTTTATTGTATAGGCCTATTAATGAAAACAATGGAATTCTTTTTTTTTTTGGTGGGGGGAGAATAACATTTTGCTTAATTGTGGCTCAAAGTCTGTGTCCCCATCTCCAAAATTGATTGTAATTGTTCATCTGTTAATGCTTATCTGTAACGAGATATTATTTCATCTTTGAAAATGTCTTTTCACGGAGATAGGTACTACCAAATACTGATAGCAATCCACATGCATATGATTTTAATTGAACATATTCATCACTTGGAAAGTATTTATAAAAATCTATTAGATTCTCATGATGTTTTTTTTTAAAAAACATTCTCATGCCTTTTAGCATGTCATTACATAGTAGATTTATCACTTCCAATTGAAGGTTGGGGAAAAATCCTCAATTACATGGTTAAATGGATTTTGAAATATGGACCTTTCTTTTGCACTTGCATCAAGGTCCAAAATGATTCTGGAATTATAGTTTGAGTTCCAAATTTGTGTGGGAATTGAGATCTTGTTTCTTGTTTTAACTTTTGACAGAATGGAAAGTATATGAAGCAGCTTGACATTACTTGTTATTAAAACAATGTTAGTTGTCATAATTGAACTTTACTGCAGAAGAAGCTTCACAGGTAAGCACTGTTTTGCCTTGTAATTTAGGTTGGATTCATTAAGAAACATTATCAAAATGGTAGCAAAAACTATTTTCCTTTTTAAAAAATATTTTTCCAATTACATGCAAAAAACATTTTAAACATTCATTTTTTTTAAAAATTTTGAGTGCTAAATTCTCTCCTTCCACCCCTTCCCTCCCCCCATTGAGAAAGTAAACAATTTGACACAGGCTAATAAATGTACATTCACGCAAAACATTTCTATATTGAAAGAAAACAGACAAAAAACATGAAAAAAAGTAAAAAAAAATAGTATGTAAAGCTAATTTCCAAAGCCACTCAGTGTTCAGTTACAGTGGTTGAGGGTAGTTCTCCTTCAAAAAAATTTCAATCCTGAGCTAAAAAAATTATAATAAAACATTTCCTCTTCTTTTCTTGTTTTGACATAATGGATATGCACTGTTAATAAAAAATAAAATAAAATCTTGCATTACAGCAATGCCCATGGCACTCAAAACATTGTCAAGTTATAACTGCATCGTGACAATTTGTAGTACACTAGCGCAACATGAAGTGATGAGAGAGGGCTCCCTGTGGTCTCCGTAGCAACTACTAAGCTCAGCCTCTGTAGAGGGAAAGGGGCCATCAACAACATGTAAACAAATGAGCATGGCTGTGTTTTGATTAGATTTTATTTTGTGGACACATATTTGAATTTCGTATAATTTTCACGCATCATGAATTATTAATCTTTTGATTTTTCCAACTGTTTAAAAATGTGTAAAACATTCTTAACTTGAAAGGTATGTAAAAACAGGCGTTAGGATGACAAATCCTGATCAACTCAACCCCATTCATTTCACAGATGTGAGAAATAAGGAGAAGGGAGGAGAAATGATTTAAGTAAGGCCATACCGATGGGTAGTAATGGAAGTGGCATTCAAAGACAGGTCCTCTAAGTCTGGAATTAATGCTCTGACCACTCTAACAACCTATGTACTATTCCTGCCTTTGGGGTAGATATTAACTAAGCTCTGCTAAAATATTAATAATAATTAAAATTTATAATTAACTTTAAAGTGAGTTTGCAAGGCATTTTATGTATGTTATATCATCAGAGCCTCAGAACAACCCAAGAAGGTATTATAGATATTATTAGCTCCATTTTACAAGTGAGGAAACTGAGACTCAGAGAGATTAAGTGACTTGCCCATGGTCAGAAAGAAAATAGTATCAGAGATGGTGGGATTTGGAAACAGGTCATCTTGATTCAAAGTCTAGAACTCTATCCCCTACTACATACTACCTTTCCCAATTATTAAATGAAAACTAAAGTATTAGACTAAGCTATGACCTTCTCAGAAGTGTATACATATTTAAATGGGGCTAAGAACCAAAGAATGAAACTATATTTGTAGAACAACAGGTTGTGGAATTGTTGTTCCCGGGTCCTACTTGTTATTCCCTCTGAAATCACATCATATAAAGCTGTTTCTAGTGGTTGAGTATTCCTAGAGAAATTATTTAGTTTAAATTTAATTTAATTTTTCCAGCAAAAAAAAAATCTGCCTTCTTTCTCTCCTGCCTTCTCTCCCCTACCCCAATGAGAAAAAGAAAAACAAACCCCTTTTTACAAACATGTGTAGTCAAGCGAAACAAATTCCTGCTTTGGTCATGTCAAAATTTAGTCTCAATCCGAATTCTGGGTAGTATATTTAATTAAGAATCCTCTGGAATCCAGTTGGTCGTTGGGCTGATTCAGAGTTGATGTCTTTACAATATTGTTGTAAAGCTATAAATTATTCTCCTGGTTTTTCTCACCTCACTGCGTCAGTGCATACAAGTCTTCCCAGATTGAGACATTACTTTACACCCAATACTTATTTCTCCTACAATAATTGCATCCATAGCTTTTCTCAAGATTCAATTCCAGTGCCAACCTTTCTTGATCCCCTAAGTAGTTAATACTCTTTCCCTCTCCATAAGATTTATAACATTTAAACGGATGACAGTGTCATCCGTTTAAATGTTGTATTCCTTCTCCTCCCCTCATCCCCAGTAGAATGCAAGCATCATGAGGCCAGAGGCTTTTTCCATTCTATTCATAGCACTTAGCATAGGTTTTATACATAGTGGATGGTCAATAATAAATGTTCATTAAATTGAACAATAGATCCGGAAACAAAAGAAGAATACGTTTCCTGCTGTATAATCCAGTCCTTCTTTAAACTCATTCCTCTTTTTCAATAGTGCTGATTACTGTACCACCCTTCTAATTGGCCTTCCTGCCTCAAGTATCTTTTCTCTTAAACATCACCTCCCCCCAGGACCAAAGCGATTTTCTGATGACGTCTGAAGTCTGATGATGTCACTTCCCTGCACCATAAACATCAATGACTCCTCTCCTCCTCTGCTTGGCATGGAAAGTTTTCCAACCTGACTTCAACACACCTGTCCAGCCTTATTATAAATTACTTTAAAATATAAATATTTGCTTATTGAGTGACAGATTATATATTGCTCTCCTTCATGCCCTCGACATCTCAGTCAAATTGGCCTATTTATTGCTCCTTATGCATCTTCTGTCTCAGTGCCTTTGTATAGGTTGCCCCCCCCCATGCCAAGAATACATTCCCTCCTCACCTGTCCTTCAAGGAAACTTTAAGTTCCTTTAAAATTTAGCTCAAGTATAACTTCCCATAAGAAGCTTTTCATGATCCTCCCAACTGTTAGTTTCTTGGCACTAAAATTACCTTACATTTGTTTTGTTATTTGTTGGTTTAATTTTTTGTCTTTATATTCCCAGTGCCTAGTATAGCTGGGGTGTAAGGTGTGTACAGTGAAAACTAGTACCTCTGGTATGAGGGCTGCCGAGCCCTTTTCAGGGCTCCTTTCCACCTTTGGTGTCCACCTGATCCCCCTAACATTCACCTGTGGCTCCAAGAAGCTGTAGCATGCACAGTGGCCACACCTCAGTAAACAGTTCTGGCAGACGGGCTAAACCAGGTTGAGGGGTCTCAAACCCATTCGTGAGTTAGGGGGGTGTCTACCCCAAGCATGTGAAGACTTCACCTGGTGAAAAGAGCAAATGAAAACAATTTGTTCCAATGGCTATGAAGGCAGCTAAAGCAGGTTCTGTGGAGTGCTTAGAGCTTGGTTAGACATCAAAGACTCGAAGGTCATCCACTGTATCTTTAGCCATCACCAGTCATCTTGACTGTGCCCTGCCACTGGACTGTGATGACTCTGGAAGAGATGGTGATGCCAGTGATTACATGTAACTCTACCTCCCTTAAAAACAATTTATGCATGAATCAAAAGACATCACCCATATCATTTTACCACTTTACCTATCTCAAAGTCCCGTGGAGACAGGCAAGTAACAAGTAGCAGGTGCAGGTACACTGGGAGCCATAGTCACAACCCTGTACACAGGTGGCCCAGGCCATAGGGTCATCTTCTCACTGAAAGCAGCAGTGGGATTCAGCAGCCCCTTGGGTGTCTGAGCACACTTTTAAGGATCACACAGCTCACCTCCTGGTATGAGGAAGGGGCTAAAAAAGGTTCCTTAAATATTGTCTGCTTACCCAACCCTGGCCTGACTACTGAGGCAAGCAAGCTTCCCACCCTGCTGTTGAAACACAAAAAAGGTACAAAAACATCTTCAATGAAGATTCCACTCACCATAGACACATGGAATGTGTTCACACTTATAGACACAGAATCCAGTAGACCTGAAAGATGAACAACTCTTGTGAGAGAACTCAGCAGGGATCACATCCTAACAGCAGCCCTGAGTGAAACAAGGCTGGCAATGAAGGCCAGTTTATTGAAGCTGGAGCTGGATACATGTTTTTTTTTTTTTCTGGAGTAGCCACAGTGAAGGGGAACACCATGAAGCTGGTGGAGATTTTGTAATCAAAATGAATCTAGTCAACAAACTTATATGACTACCAAAAGGAGTGAACAATAGACTTATGACAATGTGACTGTCACTTGCACAGAAACGCTATGCCACCATCATCAGTGCCTATGCTTCCATCATGATGAACTTTGATGAAGTCAAAGAACAAATTTTATGAAGATCTGAAGACCTTTATTATCAGTGTGCCAAAAGAGGACAAGCTTATAATTCTGGCTGACTTTAATACTACGGTAGGCTTAGACTACCAGACATGGCAGGGAGTCCTTGGGAAGAATGGAGTTGGAAACAGCAACAGCAATGGTCTCTTACTCCTAAAAGCTTGTGCATCTCATGACTTTCTCATCACCAATAGTCTTCCATTTACCTAAATGCAATAACACTTCATGGATGCATCCTTGCAGCAAATATTGGCATTTAATAGACTATGTGATTGCAAGGAGAAGAGACAGACAAGGTGCAAGAGTGACAAAGGCAACATGTGTGGCGCAGAGTGCTGGACTGATCACAGATTTATCCACTCCAAGCTAAATATTCACATTCAACAAAAGTGGCGGGCCCAAGGCAAAATGACTACCAGAAGAATTAACGTCAACAGATCACAGCGCTTCTCTGAGTGGGAACAGTTTGTTTCTAACTTGGAGGGAAGGTTTAGCCAGCACAAAGTTGGCAACAGTGGAGCAGAAAAAGGGTGGACAGTTTTGAGAGATTTGGCGTACAGTAGTACATCTGCTCATCTGGGTCAGAACACTCGCAAACATCAAGACTGGTTTGACAAAAAAGACGGGGAAATTCAAAAGCTGCTAAATGAAAAATGAGAACTCCACAGGGTTTGCCATCAGGATAAGCCATCCATCGAAAGCAGCATTTAATTCCATCAAAAGTAAAGTACAAGAAAAGCTTAAAGAGATGCAGGATTCTTGGCTCAGTAAGAAGGCAGATAAAACTCAGTTTTATGCTGATAGTAACAATCCAAAGAGTTTTTATGACACCTTGAAGGCAATTTATGGGCCAAAGAGCTATCATGCTTCTCAACTACTCAGTGCTGATGGAGCCATATTGATTAGTGATAGGGACATGATCCTGCAGAGATGGGCTGAATACTTCCATAGTGGTCTCAACAGACCATCATCAATCAATACTGAGGCCATTGACCGTTTACCTCAGGCTGAAGTAAATCCCTCCCCAGCTGAAGTTCCAACTGAAGAAGAGGTTGTGAATGCCATTAGGCTCCTTTCCTGTGGCAAAGCACCTGGTGCTGATCCTATTCCAGCTGAGACTGTCAAGGGGGGCGTCCATTGCTCATACCAAAGCTGACTGAAATTTTCCAGGTTATATGGCAAGAAGAGGTTATCCCCCAGGAGTTCAAGGAGGCTTCCATTGTCCATCTCTATAAAGGTAAAGGAAACAGATTGTCCTGTGACAATCACAGGGAGGTTTCTCGCTTAGTCATTGCTGGCAAGATTCTTGCCAGAGTCCTCCTTAATAGGCTGATTCTTCACTTGGAAGATGGTCATCTACTTGAGAGTCAGTGTGTGTCTTCAGAAAGGGTCCAGGAATGGTTGATATGGTGTTTGCTGTCCGACAACTCCAGGAGAAATGCCAAGAGTCAAAGATAAGATACATTTGTAGACCTGACCAAAGCCTTGATACAGTCAGTTGTGAGGGCTTATGGAAGATTATGTAAAAATTTGGTTGCCCAGAGAAGTTCCTCAGCATTGTACATCAATTTCATGACAGCATGCTTGCCTGGGTTCTGGATAATGGATAATGCTGTTGTGCTTTCCCAGTCACCAATCGAGTGAAACAAAGCTATGTGCTTGCTCCCATGCTTTTTAGCATGATGTTTTCAACTATGTTGTCAAACACCTTTAATGAGGATGAACATGGCATCAAAGTCAGCTTCGGCACTGATGATAAATTCTTCAACCTCAAAAGGCTGCAGGCCAAGACCAAAGTGGAAGGAGTGTTGATGCATTATTTTCTGTTTGCAGATGATTGTGCACTCAATACAACCTCTGAAGCTGAGATGAAACAAAGTATGGATCAGTTCTCTGTTGTTTGTGCTAATTTTGGCCTAACAGTTAACACAAGAAAACACAGGTGCTCCATCAACCATCACCACACCATACATACGTGGAACCATTGGTTACAGCAAATGGAGAAGTTTTGAATGCTGTGGATAACTTCACTTACCTTGGTAGTGTACTTTCCAGGGATGTACACATTGATAATAAGGTTGACACACACATTGCCAGAGCTAGCTCAGTGTTTGGGAGACTCCAAAGCAAAGTATGGGAGAGAAGAGATATTAGACTGACTACCAAACTAAAGGTCTACAGAGCCATTGTGCTGACCTCCTTGTTGTATGTCTGTGAAACTTGGACAGTCTACCAGCGCCATGCCAGGAAACTGAATCGCTTCTATTTGAATCATCTTAGGAAGATTCTGAAGATCACCTGGCAAGATAAGATAGCAGACACTGAGGTCCTTTCTCAAACTAAACTGCCAAGCATTCAAACTCTGCTTCAGAGAGCACAACTCTGATGGGCTGGCCATGCTGTTCAAATGCCAAACATATGCTTGCCTAAAAGATTATTTTATGGATAACTCACACATGGCAAGTGCTCACATGGTGGTCAGAAGAAGCAATACAAGGACTTCCCCAAGGTTTCTTTTAAGAACTTTGGAATTGATTGTGTGATATAAGAAACACTGGCATAGGACTGCTCAGTATGGTGTGTCCTCATCAGAAAAGGTATTGTGCTCTATGAACAAAGCAGAATTGAAGTAGTTCAAAAGAAATGGGAGATGCACAAATTTAGAGAATCCACCCCAAATGTCCACATGAACTATTTGTGCCTGACCAGTAGTAGAGCATTCCAAGCTCATATTGCTCTGATCAGCCACAGTTGGATGCATTTTAATTTGACTCTAACATAGCCATGTCATTTTGGTCCTCTTTGAGAATGAAGGACAACATCCAACCAGTCTAGCATAGCCCCTGGCACATATTAGTTAAACCTACATTGATAGTGATCCACATAGTATGAAGCTCAGAGTTAATGGGTCTTAGTATTTCACAAGACAATTTATGATATAGTATAGTATTAACAATAAATTATAAAGACCAAAACCTAACATAGAATGTCAAGTTAAGAATTATAATTCCTGAGTAGCAATAGATAAACATGGAGCTGATTTCCTAAAGGGAACTGCGACACCAGTAGTGCCGAATGTAGCTTTAGTTTTTAATTTTTAAAATTTATTTTATTTTTAATTTATGGAATAAACCAAGCATTTCCATAACACAGCATAATAAAAAAGATGATCGCACATTAAACTGCAAATCTACTATGTATAACTTGCTATTCCTTTTAAATATCATGTTTACATGATATTTACAAAGTTATCATGTAAATTTCCTTTTTCTTCTTTTTCTTCCCTCCCCACCCCACCCTGGAAATGAACACCATTAGACACACATAGGTATATATATGTGTAAAATTACTCTATACATCTATTTATCAGTTCTTTCTCTGTATGCAGATAGCATCTTTCTTTATATGCCTTTTATAGTTAATTTAGGTATTTATAATCATCAAAAATAACTTAATTTCTCAAAGTAATTCTTAAAACAATATTGCTGTTACTGTACACAATGTTCTCTTGGTTCTGCTCATTTCACTTTTCATTATTTTGTGCAAGTCTCCATGTTTGTGTAAGATCATTGAGCTCATCATTTCTTATAGCACAGTAATATTCCATCACAATCATATACCACAACTTATTCAACCATTCTCCAATTGATGGGCATCCCTGCAATTTCCAGTTCTTTGCCACCACAAAGAGAGCTGCTACAAATATTTTAGAACATATATTCCCTAATCATCTTTGGAATAAACCTAATAATGGTATTGCTGGGTCAAAAGGTATAGGGAGTTTAATAACTCTTTGGGCATAATTCCAGATTGCTCTCCAAAATGGTTGGATCACTTCACAATTCCACCAAGAATGAATTAGTGTCCCAGTTTTTCCATATCCCCTCCAACATTTTTTTTTGCTTTCTCCTTCAATCATTTTAGCCAATCTAGTAGGTGTAAAATGATATCTCAGGGTTATTTTAATTTACATTTCCCTAATCAGCAATGATTTAGAGCAATTTTTTCATATGACTATAAATTGTTTTGATTTCTTCATTGGAAAATTGTCTGTTCATAACCTTTGACCATTAATCAATTGGGGAATGACTTGTATACTTATAGATTTGACAAACTTCTTTATTTATTTTAGATATGAGACCTTTATCTGAGAAAATGTCTATAAAATTTTTAAACCATCAGTAAACAATATTTGTAGTGGGGATAAACTAAAAGCTTTCCTAATAAGATCAAATGTGAACAAGTATGTCCACTGTCACCAACATTATGCAATATTGTAGTGGAAATCCCAGCAATAACAGTAAGAGAAGAAAAAGAAATAGAAGAAATCAGAATAAGGAATGAAGTAATGAAATTATCTTTTTTTTTGCAGATGATATGGTGACATAATTGGGAAACCCCAAAGATTCAACTAAAAAGTTAAATGAAACAATAATTTTTTAGCAAAATAGCAGGATGTAGAGTAAATCCATACAAATCATCAACATTCCAGAGATCACAAACAAAACTCTGAAAGAAGAGACAGTAAATGATACCCCATTTAAAATAACTCTAGACAGTATAAAAATACCTGGGAGTACACCTGCTAAAATAAACCCAGGAACTATATAAAGAAAATTATAAACAACTTTTTATACAAATAAAATCAGATTTAAATAATTGGAGGAAATTGATTGTTCATGGGTGGGCAGGGCCAATACAATAAAAATGACAATTTTACCCAAACTAATTTATATATTCAATGCCATCCTAATTAAATTACCAAAAATATTTTTCTGAATTAAAAAAACAATAACAAAATTCATTTGGAAGAACAAAAAGTCAAGAATATCAAAGGAATTAATGAAAAAAAATCATAAAGGAAGGAGTCTTAGCAATACCAGATCTTAAATTATATTATAAGACAGTAATTATCAAAACCATCTGGTACTGGCTAAGAAATAGAAAAGTAGATCAAGGGAATAAAGTAGACATGCAATTTACAGCAGCAAATAAACATAATATAACCTTGTATTTGACAAGTGTAAAGATTTAAGATTTTGGGATAAGAATTCATTATTTAGTAAAAATTGTTGGGAAAACTGGAAAGCATTATGGCAGAAACTGGGCATAGACCAATATCTTTCACTATTTACTAAGATAAGGTCGAAATGAATACATGACCTAGATATAAAGAAAGATATAAGAAAATTAGAAGAACACAAAACATATTTCTTATCAGACTTATGGTTAGATGAACAATTTATGGATAAACAAGAGATAGAGAGGAAAATTAGGCATAATTTAGATTACATCAAATTGAAAAAGGTTTTGTGCAAATAAAACAAATGTAGCCAAAATCAGAAGGAAAGCAGAAAATTGGGGAAAACTTTTTTATTCTTTTTAAAAAATATTTTTTCACAATTGCTTGCAAAAACCAATTTTTAACATTTAAAAACTTTTTTTGAGTTCCAAGTTTTCTCTTTCCCTCCTTTCTCTTATCCCTCCCTGAAATGGCAAACAATTTGATATAGATTATACATGTGCAATCATGCAAAACATATTTCCATATTAGTCATGTCGTGAAAGGAAACACAGATCAAAAAACAAAACCATAATAAAAATAAAGAACATGAGAAATAGTGTACTCCAATCTGCCATCAGACTCTATCAGTTCTTTATCTGGAGGTGGATGGCATTTTTCATCATGAGTCCTTTGTAATTGTCCTGGGTGGTATTGCTAAGAATAGATAAGTCATTCACAGTTGTTTATACAATATTGCTGATACTGTGTACAATGTTCGCCTGGTTCTGCTCACTTCACTTTGCATCAGTTCATGTAAGTCTTTCCAGGTTTTTTTCTGAAACCATCCAGCCTGTTATTTCTTATAGCACAATAGTATTCCATCACAATCATGTACCACAACTTGTTTAGCCATTCCCCAATTGATGGACATCCCCTCAATGTCCAATTCTTTGTTACCACAAAAAGAGCTGCTATAAATATGTTTGTATAAATAGGTTCTTTTCCCTTTTTTAAAAAAATCTCTTTGGTATACAGACCTAGTAGTGGTACTGCTGGGTCAAAGGGTATGCACAGATTTAGTTTTTTTATTCTAGAAGGAACCAGTGCAAGTACAATCTGGCCCTCTTTCCCTTCCCAGTAGTGCGTCAGAGCTAGATCTTCCAACCTGAAGAAATAGTATATCTTCAGACACTAATAGGATGAGCAGTGAATTACCAGCTAAATGGAGGATCTCCCAGGCCTTATTATCTGTCCTGCCACAACATCCTAAGGTGCTCTGGGCCTTACCATCTGCCCTGCTTCTACACCTCTAGAACCCTGGGTTCTACCACCTATATGACCCATGCACCTTAAGAACTCCAGAGCCTTCCCATCTGACCTGCTGCTGAGACTTGAAGACTTCCAGCCCTTTCTATTTGTCCCGAAGCTAAAATATCTTAAAGGTACAGTCTCCCCACATCAGAGTATGAGATCTTTGAGAGCAAGGATTGTTTCATTTTTGTATTTGTATCTCTAGCACTTACCATCCTGTTTGGTACACAGTAAGTACTTAATGAATATTTTCAAAAAACAATGTGTTTGTTATGGTTATACACATTTTCATCTGATTCAATAAGACAGGGAATACAAGTATGATTTCTATTTTACAGACAAGGAGCCTGAGGTTCAGAGACTTGAGCATGGGCATCTAACTTGATAAACAGGAAAGCTGTGACCAAACCTAGGTCTTATTAATCTAAAGCTAAGATTCTTTTAAGTTTACTTTTAACTAGACATAGTAAGAGATACCCCATTTAAAATACCTCTAGACAGTATAAAATACCTGGAGTACACCTGCTAAAACAAACCCAGGAACTGTGTGAACAAAATTATTAAAAAAAACAATTTTATACAAATAAAATCAGATTTAAGTAATTGGAGGGAATTAATTGTTCATGGGTAGACAGGGCCAATATAATAAAAATGACAATTTTGCTCAAACTAATTTATATATTCAATGTCATCCCAATTAAATACCAAAAAAAATTTTACTGAATTAGAAAAAATAATAACAAAATTCATTTGGAAGAACAAAAAGTCAGAACTATCAAAGGAACTAATGAAAAAATGCAAGGAAAGGAAGTTTAGCAGCACCAGATCTTAAACTATATTATAAGGCAATAATTATCAAAATTATCTGGTACTGGCTAAGAAATAGAATTTTTTTTTCATTAATTCAGATATAGAGAATCAAATAGTTACTTATGTGTCTGTGCTAGATGGAAAGTAAGTTACCTTTTCTTCTATGGAATCTAGCTAACAATTACTTAAATTGTCAAAAATTCCTGCCATGGTTCTGGGTGCAGTGGGCAGGATGATAAAGTAGAATGTTTAGAGTTGTATTCCATTTAGACAATTGAGCTCGATTCAATTTACCAGACATTTATTAAGTACTATTGCATGCAAAAAGGTGACTGCTTTGGAGCTGGAGGAGAAACAAAATTCTACTTGACAGAGACTATGAGGGACCTTGCTCTCAAAGAGTAAGCATTGTAGAAGAGGGTTCAGGCACAAACACATATCACTCAAATGTCCAATAAGCCATGAGAAGTGTGTTAGTGAGGTTTACACAAAATTATGCGAATGTCAGAGATAGAAGGGATCTCAATGACTAACAAGCCCAACTTGTAACTGAAAATATGTCTCCACAAAAAACTAAAATTTTAAAAATCAAATATCAATATTAATCAATTATGAAGTAATTAGTAAGTTATTAATTAATATATTAAGTATGAACCCAGGGAGACCTGGGTTCAAGTTCTGAATCTGATAGACACTGTTACTATGGGAAAGCCATTTAGCCTCTCTGCCTCAGTGTCAGCTCTCTAATACTATAAGTTGCAGGTTGAGTTGCCAACATATATTATTTAGTTTTTTTTATTCTAATCTAATTTTTTATTCTAAATTAATTATCATTGATATTCATATAAACTGGGGCAGCTGGATGGCACAGTAGATTGAGTGCAGGGCCTGCAGTCAGGAAGACTCATCTTCGTGAGTTCAAATTTGGTTTCAGACACTTATTAGCGGTGTGACCTGGGCAAGTCACTTAACCCTATTTGTTTCTCTTTCTTTATCTTTAAAATGAGCTGGAGAAGGGAATGGCAAACTTCTCCAGTATCTTTGCCAAGAAAACCCCAAATGGGGTCACAGAGTTAGACATAACTGAAAAACAACTGAACAACAAAGTTTATATAAACTAAATCTCTAGCTCTCTTACAGGGTCACCAATCCTTACAACTGTTGGCATTCTCAGTGGTCAGTACTCTAAATAGCTAGGCGGCATGGTGAAGAGCACTGGGCCTAGAGATAGGAAGATGAGTAAAAATCTGCAAATCTGGCCTCAGATACTCACTAGCTGTGTGACCTTGGGCAAGTGACAACTTCTGTTTGCCTCAGTTTCCTCAACTTTAAAATGAAGATCATAATAGTCATACCTCCCAGGGTTGTTGTGAGGATCAAATGGGATAATATTTGTAACACAATTAGCACAGCGCCTGGCACATAGTACGTACTTAATAAATGCTTGTTTCTTTCCCAACCCCAAAATGATGCATTTACTTTGTGTATCCCTAAAGCTGTATAGAGAAAAGATATGGGGAAAAATCACATGGAACGAGGAGTGGAGGGATGGTATTCAGATCTAGGAGAGGGAATACTCTCATGGTTGTTACTTATTACTATGGCAAGGACTGAATTCCCTTTCCTTTTAGGCTTCATTCATTGACCACCCAATGAGATTGATCTTTTTTATACCAGTAGGCACTTCTTAGTACAACACTTTCTTCTAGGAAACCATTATACATTGTGAGCATTCTGTGAACATTTCACTTGACATGTGGGAGTTGTTATTGCTTTTCAGTAGGAGGACAAAGGCACACTGCCTTTTTCTTCCTCTGATACCACCCCCATATCAATACTCTCCAGGTGACATATCTCCTGTTCCTAATTGTTACAAATCTGCTGATTTTGACAGCGTTCTGTTGTCTGTTATTGAGCAGCGATCTGTTTCTTGTGCTGTAGTTTTTCACGAAATGTCATGTCTAAGAGTTGGTGCTCGTCCGATGTTTTGTCTGTTGTTATCGCTGTGTGTTCTCCCCATCTGTTTACCTGCCCCCTCATTCTGAGTCCTGCTTGTTTGTTGGTTTCCTGCCATTGTGATGCTGTTTGATTTCTCTCCTGCCCTTTTCCTTCTTTGTCCCACAGTGATGACAAAATGAATTAATTGCCACAGACCTGCCAGACCAGGACAGAGCTGCTCTGCTTGTTGAAGTAAAGGATTCAACAATTGCTCATCAGCCCTCCTTCCACTTCCAACTGTGTACCAGCATGGATTCAGGGACCATTAATGGTGCCTTGCTCTATCTTGTCTCACATGACCCAATCAGCCCCTTTCCTGGGAACTTTTGAAGTTTACTCACACCTACATTTTCCAAGATTACCTCATCCATTGTGATGGACACAGGTGAAGAAAACCATTGAAACAGTAAATATTTAATAAGGACAATAATGAATATTAGGGCAGCTAGGTGGCACAGTGGATAGGGTACAGGGCCTGGATTCAGGAAGACTCATCTTCCTGAGTTAAAATCTGGCCTCAGACACTTACTAGCTGTGTGACCCTAGGCTAGTCACTTAATTCTCTTTGCCTCAGTTTCCCCATCTGTAAAATGAGTTGGAGAAGGAAATGGCAAACAACTCCAGTTATCTCTGCCAAGAAAACCCAAACAGGGTCAAAAAGAGTCGGACACAACTGAAACAACTGAATAACAACAAATAAGGTCCATGGGTTTGCCCTCATATAGACAGTGGTGAGACCTCAGGGCTCCAGGTTGGAGGCTGTGATTCTTTTCCTTCTAGTTCCTCTGCTAAATCTTCGGAATAGCTTTGCCCCTGTGCCAGCAGGTATGTGGGGGATGGGGGTGCGGAGGAAGGTGATGATAGTAAAATCCTGAAGGAAAAATGGGGAGTCTTTATAAGATAATAAGATTTTGCATTGATATAAGACTTTATAGTTTTCAAGACATTTTTGTATTCATTATCTGCATTTTTCTCTGAGGCTTTGCTTGTAGATATTTTCAAGTCATTATCTTCTATGCTTGTCTTTTGAGCTTCCCTATGGCCATAGTAACTCTTTAGGGTGGAAGTCTTTTTCTGTTTGCTCATTCTTCCAGGCCTCCTTCTTTTTTTTTTTTTTTTTTTTTTTTTGGGTGAGGCAGTTGGGGTTAAGTGACTTACGCAGAGTCACACAGCTAGTGAGTGTTATGTGTCTGAGGTCAGATTTGAACTCAGGTCCTCCTGCCTCCAGGGTCAGTGCTCTATCCGCTGTGCCAGGCCTCCTTTTTGACTTTGGATTTTATGTTAGTGCTGGGCTCTGCTCACTTCTGCACTCCATGGTGAGCCAGAGCTTCTGTCTCTATACAACCTTTGCTGCTTTCACAGCTCAGACTGGGAGCTTTCAGCTCAGACTGATAAGCTTTCAGTGCTCCCAAAGTGGTGTCTGTTCCCTGCCCTCCTGCGCTGCACTCTGTAAGTTACTGACATAGATTTAAATCTGTCAGTTTATCCATGGCTAAGATTTTTAGTAGATTAATGTTGGCCTCAGCCACCAAACAGCCTGCTTTGGCTTTAGAGAAGCTGGACTGCCAGCTCCCCTTGGCCTGGGATACTATGCTCATCTTGGGGGAGCAGAACAGCAAAGCTACCATTTGCTTTCAGAATATATCCTCTGCTCAGTTCACAGCTAAAGCCAATGCTCACAACCATTCCTCTCTTCCCTGGATCTGTGACCTGGCACTGGGTAGCAGCTGACAGACCTCCAAACTGTACCTATTCCTGCACCCAGTACTTGTTAAGGTACCATTAATGGTACCTTGCAGTACCCATGCGGTTTCTTTCAGCCCCGGTGCGTCAGCTGTGTTTGCAACCTCTCTGTCTCCTTAAGCCACCTTGGGCTGGAAAAATGCCTCACTGTGACTTTTTCTTGACTTTCCTGATTAGGATTCTGTCTGGTGCATTTTCTAGATCTTTGTCAAGGAAGTAAAATGAGTAAGCTAGACCTTAAAGCTTCCTCTTACCACACCATCTTGCCTCATCCCCTATTACATTCATTATCTCATGTCATCCTCACAACATCCCTTGAGAGGGATAGTAGGGCAGGCATTATTATATCCATTTTACAGAGAAGGAAATTGAAGTCTAGAGAGGTTGTGACTTGGGCAAGATCACTTGTAGCTGGTCACAGTTGTTACCTATTGACTACAAAATCAGAAATTATTGGTAGGGGGGATTAATGATACAAGAAGATAACAGCAACATAATCATGCCTTTAAGAGTTTTATTGGTCTCTATGGAACTACAAGTCAGTGCCATAACTTGTGGTCAGTCAGGGCAGTCCAGCTGCCCCTCAGAAGGGTTTAATGGCATGTCACACAAATTCATGCCCTTTCCTCATAGATATTTAAAGCAGTTTATATAAACAGCTCCCCATCTGGGCCATTAGGCTAAGATAACATTATTAAACCCATTTTATATGGCTATATGGCATGGTGCATGTGTCAGCTGGTTTCCCAGGCAGGCATCCCACATACAATCTGCTGATCACATTTCCAACTTGAGAAACATCACTTCTGTGGACTGAATATTAAATAATAACAGATTTTTACAATTGGTTTCCAATACTGGGTAATACATATCTTGGTAAACAGAAGCAAATGACCTGTCCATATGAAGAGTAGATAAGAACTAGGAAATAGAAGTTCAACAGTGTCTGGAATCTCTTATTAGAGTTACCAGATGTATTGCTCTCAAAATCAGAAATAATAATGGAACAGTAGTGGTGACAGGTAGTGACAGATCCTAGGATCATAGATTTAGAGTAGAAAGCTCACTGAGTCCAGCTCTTTCATTTTATATCTTAGATGAGAAACAGAGGCTCAGATGTGAAGTGACTTGCCCAGGTTCATTCAGTTAATAAGTGTCTGAGGTAGGACTGAGTTGAGTTCCAGGTGGACACCAAAAGTGGATGAGCAGCCCTGAAATGGGCTCAGCAGGCCCTTATACCAGAAGTGCTAGTCCTTCTTGAACACCCCATATACCCCAATGATCTAACGTACAAACGTAAAACACTTTGTAATGAATGCTTTCTATATAGACATATATGTGTACGTATTGCTCTCTATATAACACAAATGTAGTAATAATAATAATTATTATTGTTGGTAGTAGTATTAAACAGTAAAGTCAGGATTCAGACCTAAGCCTTCTGACTCCAAATCTGGGTCTCATTCCACATTAGCATACATATGTGCTCTGAATGCATACATGAAATAGAGATTAACATATATTAAATGCCTGTTATTTGCCAGGCTCTGTACTAAGTGATGGGATACAAAAAAAAGGCAAGAAATAGTCCCTGATCACAACAAGCTCACAGTTTAGTGAGGGGAGACAACATGTAAACTACTAGGTAAATACAAAATAGAGGTAGTCTCAGAGGGAAGACATTGAGATTCAGGAGGACTGGGAAAAATTTCTTGTAGAAGGTAGGACTTTAATTTGATTTTGAAGGAATCCAGGAAAACTAGGTAGCAAAGATGAGAAGAGAGCATTGCAGGCGAGGGGATAGCTAGTGAAAATGTACTGAACAAGCAGGTAAGTAAGTATAAGGATGTGATATATATATATATATATATTTGAGGAACAGCAAGGAGCAAGGAGGTAAGTACAAGGATGTGATATATCTGTGTATGTGTGTGTATATATGTATATGTGTGTGTGTGTGTGTGTGTGTGTGTGTGTGTGTATATATATGTATATATTTGCCAGAGGCCTTGCTCTGTTATTGCTTTTCAGTTTCCTGCTATCGAACTACGTAAGCTAGTTTTGAGAACACCAACGACTTACTACTCCACAAATTGCTCAGGGGTACTTATATACCTACCTCTTAGGAATAGGATGGCTTAATTCTGCTTCCCAGCGCGGCATCTTCAGCCCACTAAGGCAGCCCTGGGGGCTAATGAGTTTCTCTGCTGATGGAGCATTCCATGGGGAGCTCGAAAGGGAGTGATCAACGTGCACTAGAGTAACATGGGAAGGCTTTTTTTTTTGAAGAGGTTGAATTTAAGTTAGGTTTGGAAGCATGAAAAGATTCCAGATAGGAGGATAGGGTTGGGTGCGTGGGTCCAGCATTCTAATTTCACTCACCAGACAGTTTGTTAGTCAATCAGCCAATAAATATTCTTCCAGCTTCCACAGGCTACCAGTATATGATGTTCTTGGGACACATACTTAAAAAATAAACACAAGCCATTTCCTTAGAAAGCATAATAAACTAATCTGTGCTATAATAATGAACAGGAATGCACACAGACAAATAAGGAAACACATCTTAGTGGATTAATTAGAGTGCCAAATGTGGAGTCAGGAAGACCTAGGTTCAAATCCTGCTCTAGCAACTTGCTATCTTTATGACTCTGTGTGAAAATTTAACTTCTCTCTGACTCAATTTCCCCAGCTGTAAAATGGGGTTGATAATCAACAGATATTTATTAAGTACCTACTATATTTCAGTAACTGTGCTAGGTGTTGAGGTTACAAACATAAAGAATGAAACAATCCCTACTCCCAATGACCTTTTATTCTAATGGTGCAGAAAATAAACAGTGATATTTACTTTACAGGAGCAGGTAGGTGGTGCAGTAGATAGAGTGCTAGGCTTGAGGTCAGGAAGATTCATCTTCCTGAGTTCAAATCTGACCTCAGACACTTACTAGGTATGTGGCCCTGGACAAGTCACTTAACTCTGTTTGCCTCGGTTTCCCCAACTGTAAAATGAACTGGAGAAGGAAATGGCAAACCACTCTAATATATTTGCCAAGAAAACCCCAGATAGGCTGATAAAGAGTCGAACTTGACTGAAACGACTGAACAACAACAGCAAAAATCCAAAGAGATAATGTACATAGAGCATTTTAAAAACCTTGAAGTGTTCTATAGATGTCTGCTTTTATGATTAGAAATACAAGAATTACAAAGATGTTTTTAAGGAAAGTTAACCTCATAAGTTTGAGAAGTGGTAGTCAAGCAGGGCAAGCTTCTAGCTAGAGGCATGTCTTGAATTACAACTTCAGGAAGAGGAAAGGGTCACAGGACGAGTATGCTGAACAGGATGAGAGGCCATTGTAGATACCGGTGTAGGTCCAGGCCCACAGGTGGGAGTAAGGGGCTGGATGTTGTCATGTGGTCATTATAAAACCATGAGAACAAAACCTGCTGCTGGGATAAAATAGGAGATGAGAGCTAGTGCATCATGAGCCTTGAAAGCTTTTCTTGTTGTTTAGCTGTGTCCAACTCTTCATGAGCCCTTTTGGGGTATTTTTTTGGCAAAGATACTGGAGTGGTTTGCCATTTGCTCCTCCAGCTCATTGTATAGATGGGGAAACTGAGGCAAACAGGGTTAAGTGACTTGCCCAGGGTCACACAGCTGGTAAGTATCTGAGGCCAGATTAGAACTCAGGAAGATGAGTCTTTCTGACTTGAGGTCTGGCACTCTCTCCACAGCGCCACCTAGCTGCCCCACATTGGAGGCTTTCACTCACTTCAAAGAGCGGAAAGTACCCTTTACTAGAACTCCCTTACTCGCGTTTTTCTGGCAGCTAGAATTTCTTTGATCTCCTAATGCTTGTTCACTCTTTACTTCCATTTTGTTCTGTGCTATTTTTGCTATGTCAACCAGCCTTGAGTGTTGATTTCAAACGCTTAGCGTTGGCAAATCACCCCCTCTATATACAGGGAGTTCCATTGTCCAGGAAAGCAGTTATTTAGATCTGATGAAGTCCTAGATGGTTTTTTCCTTTGCTTAATTATCATACTTAAAAGCAATAGAATACTCAATTTGATGCCAGCGGTTACCCTGACTTCTGCCTCAGGGCCACCTTCCCTTCTGCTCTTTGTTCTTTGCTCTTTGTTAACTTTGTTCTAGTTTCATAAGGAGCTGTGTCACTGTTCTGTGGAACCCACTCCAGTTCATGTTCAAGAATGTCCCTCATCCTTGTTTTCTCTGTTTTGTATGGAGAGCCCATCATGAGCCCTCTAATCTTGTTATCCTAAACTGAGACTGTTTCGATAACTGGTATTTATCACCTTGGTTAAGATGTCTTTTTATTATGCTGGATGGTTTCTGATGTTGCCTAGGAGCCTTTCTTTCCTTCCCACCCTCTTCTATCACTGACACCAGTAGCTTTCCTTTCTCTGAGTTTTTGCAGTTATTAGTTATATTTATGGGGTGTCAGAGTGATTGTGCTTAACATCCATTCAGTTAATGTCATGACCAGGCTGGACCAAGATGTGGAGAGATAGCATCATGTAGTGTGTAGCGTGTGGGGTTTGGAGTCAGAAGGACCTGGGTTTGAGTCTTATCTCACCAAGCAGATGCATGACTCTGGGCCAATCCCTTAATCTTTCTCAATCTCATCTATAAAATGGACATGATAATAGTAAGTAGCTCATGAAGTTGTTGGATGATCCAATCAGATTATGTTTAAGGAGCTATGGTATGACAGTATCATTGAATGAATGAAAAATCATTCCTCATGTGCTTATTGCTACACAGTGAGAATTAGAAATTTAAAATTTGGATGGTCTTTGCTCTTATGGAGCTCTCTTTCTAATAGCAAGAGACAAACAATACATGATGCTGTGGCATATGTGAAAGGTAGATGGTAAGGTCCATGGGTCTGGACGGTACAAGGCAGATAATAATTATCATTATGATATTCTTAAGGGCACCTAGGTCACACAGTGGATATAGTGCTGGGCCTGGAGTTAGGAAGACTCATCTTCCTGAGTTCAAATCTGGTTTTAGACTAGCTGTGCGGTCCTAGGCAAGTCGCTGAATCCCATTTTTCTCAGTTTCCTCATAAAACAAAGTGGAGAAGGAAATGGCAAACCACTCCAGTATCTTTGCCAAGAAAACTGCAAATGGGGTCATGAAGAGTTAGACATGACAGAAACAATTGAATGACAACAACAACAACAACAACAACAAAATGATATTGTTGCTATGTGATATGAGGAATTCCAGGAAGTTTTCCCTGACCCAATTATTTCTTCCATCAGCCTGTTACTTACTGATAACTAAAATCGTACTATCAGAAATTCATTCCTGTGGGCTAACTCCTCTTAAAATTTATTCCTAGCTAAACCCTGTTAAAATGACAAATATTCTGAGTGACATTTTGTAGCTTTGTAGATACGCAATGTCTTGTATCTAGAATTAGAAAGTAAGGAGTAGCACATGGCACAGTGGAGTAAATCCCAGCTCTTGGTTCAAGAGAGACCTGAGTTCGGAATCATGCTTCACACACAAGCTATATGCCTTGTTTAGCTTCTCTGACTCCCGCTTTCCTCATCTATAGTAGATAGATAATAATACCTACAGTACCTGTCTCAGAGATTATTGTGAAGCTCATATGAAATGTTCACAAAGTGTTCTATACACCTTAAAACAGCGGGTCTTAACCTTTTTATGTCAGGAACTCATTTGGCAGTACAGTGAAACCAATAAATTCATTTTCAATATATATTTAAAAAAATCATCATTGAATGGAAATCTATTGTTTAATTAGAGGTTAGTGAAAATAAAGATTTTTTTCCTGTCCAAGTTCATGGACTCATTGAAATGTATCTATGGTCCTAGTCTGTGGAATCCAGGTTAAGAACCTCTGCTTTAACATGTGATATGTGTCAGCTATTATTAGAAGAAAATTGGGCTAGATAGAATTTGGGAAACTGCCCAGAGTTTTCAATGATCCCAAGCTGCTTACTGTCTCAAAAGCTTATTGGTTTAACACTAATATTTTTCCTTGTATTGCTATATGATTGTGAATTACGGAACACACCTTTATCTCAGAAGAAATATAATGGAAAATAGCACAGAGAGCAATGAAAAGATGCATACTGGATATAAGAAGACTGCTTACTACCAATGATAATTCAACATGAAAAATGGCAGAAAAAAACTTTATGGATGATGTTAGAAGGGGAACTGGGCCACTCACATGATTGAGGATGAGACACCTGCTACATCAATGGACCTCCCAAGTGGCACACTGGTATGCCTGAAATACTAAAAGAACAAGAGGAGAGTTTTCAGAATTTGGGGTAGATTTCCTATAGAAGATTTATGGGAAAATATGGACAACAACCTCACAGGATAAGATATGTACATATGGCATAGTTATCAAGTTTAAGAACAATACTTGATGTTTATACAGTACTTAAAGGTTTTCAAAATGGTTTTATAGGTATATATAATGTATATATACATATATAGGTATATATATACACATATACACATATATAGGTATATATATACCTATATATGTATACACACACATATACATATATAGGTATATATATATACATATATGTATATATATACCTATATATATAGCTAAGATTTATATAGCACTGACTGTGTGTTAGGCACTATGCTAAGTGCTTTACAAATATAATCTCATTGGATCCTTGCAACAACCCCGGAGGTAGGCGCTATTGTTATGGCCATTTTACAGAGGAGGAAACTGAGGCAAACTGCATAAGTGACTTGTCTAGGGTCATATAGCTAGTAAGTATCTAAGGATAAATTTCAACTCAGGTCTTGAGGTCCAGTGCTCTGTCTACTGTGCCACCTAGCTGTCTTTATGTTGGTTTGCATTATTGTCTTATTCAAATTGCTACAACTGTGAGATAGGTTCCATGGATACTGTTTTCCCGATTTATACAGATGAAGAAACAGGTTTAGAGAAGTGACTTATCTATGATTACAAGGCTGGTTAGCATCTGAGGTTAGGTGTAAGCCCAGGTGTCTCTTGACTCCAGCCCTAACACTTGTCACAAACTCATTATGCTGCTTCTTCTAGATGACTCCAAGCTGGTAGAGATTGCAAACACTTTGGATGAGAGTATCAGGATCCAAAAAAGGTTTCAGTGGCTTAGAATGATGGGACAAACCTATAATTTAATACATCAGTGGATCTGTGATCTCATCTATAGAGGTACTTTTTTCTAACCGCTCATTGCAGCTGTCCCCTCCCGTGTAATTCTTGTCTATGTCTCTCTAGGCATCCTTCAAAGATGGTTTCCCCAATGAGCTGGAAGCTTTCCTACAGGTCTTGTTAGATTTTATAGGTTTCAGAGCAATGCCTCCACTGTTCAGTTTTTATCCCTTGTTCTCTTTACCTGACCAGTCTACCGTATTTTTTTATCTTACATTTCCTGAATGTCATCTATGCTATTTCTTACACATGTCATCCCTAGTGAAAGACTGCGCTCTGTTTATGTCCACCTTAAGTCTTTCAATTATTATAGTTTTATCTTCTCCTATAGCACATTGGAGACTGAAGTGTCAGAGCTAAAATGTCATACTTTGACTGTCAGGCTAAGGAAAATCAATCACGATATAACAGGTGGATGTTTTACTCTGCTTTTGTCTCTTTGGTGTCCTCCCAGTTTCATCTTTAAATGCTCTTGGCTTAGTTAGGTCTTGAACCAGCCTTCCACTGGATCACAGAAGCTAAATTGGAAGGAACCTGAGAGGCCAGCAAGGGTACATATGGAGAATTCTCTCTATAGTGTTTTGGCAAAATGGTCATCTAGCTTTTATTGTTGACCTGTAGAGAGTGGCTAACTACTCCTTTCCAAGAAAGTTCATTTCCACTTTGAGGTCACTCTCTAGATAGTGAGTTTTTCCTTCTATCAAACTGAAATCTGCCTCTTTGTAACTTCTATCCACTGCTCTTAGTTGGGTCTTCTAAGGCCAAGCGAAAAAAAAAATCCAATTCCTTTTATGAATCACAGTCTTTCTCCCACCATGGCTCTCCGGAATCATCTGATCTTTTAGCTAAATGTTTCCAGTTCCTTCAACTGCTGTTCATATGGTATGTTCTCAATGTCCTTCACCTTTCTAGTCATTTGTCCTTTGTACATTATACCATTTATTAATGTTTACTTACTACAGTTTATTTACTGAAATGTGATATTTAGAACTTAATACAATATTCCTCATGTATCTAAGAACGGCAAAATGTGACGGAATTATCACTTCCCTACTCATGGATACTGAGGGCAGCTAGGTAGTATAGTGCCAGGCCTACAGTCAGGAAGATCTGAGTTCAAATTCAGTATCAGACACTAACTAGCTGTGTGATCCTGGGCAAGTCACTTAACCCTGTTTGCTTCAGTTTCCCCATCTGTAAAATGAGCTGGAGGAGGAAATGGCAAACCATTATCTTTTCCAGGAAAACCCCAAATGGGATCAAAAAGAATTGGACATAACTAAAACAATTAAACAATAATAACAGCAAGTCTTAGATAGTAAAGCTTTTACTGCAACCTAAAGTTGTGTTAGCTCTTTTGGTTACTGCATCCATTCCCATGTATCTTTCAAGGCTCACGTCAAATGTGGTGGGTTACAGGCATAAGAAAACACTGGGGTTGGAGTCAAAAGTTCTAGGTTTGAATCTAGGTGGAACCTTGAACAAGTCACCTAACATCTTTAGGTTTCTATTTCCTTATTGGTAAAATAAAAGGTTTGGATGAAATGCTCTTTATGATCCATTCTAGCTTTAAATCTTATGACTGTATAAATTTTACATTCTCCAGGAAGCCAGTCATGGAATATCTTACTTGCTCTGACCTCAAATACAACTTTATGCCTTTCTTTTGTTCTTATTATAGTCTATTTTACAATATTTAGTGATTAAATATTTAATGTATAGCATTTCATATTTGTGTACTTTTGGTTCTTAAGGGCAAGGACTATGACAATTACTTTTGTACCTTCCCCTGTCCCTATAATAGTACTTTCAACACAGTATATGATTAATAAATAGTTGTTGATATGTGAATGAATAGTTAAGCCTCTATAAATGCCACAGACCACCTGGAAAAGAGAGAGACAGGGCAACATCTAAGGATTCTTCAAGAATGAACTCTGAAATTGGTAGGTAGCAATTAATAGCCTCCTCTAACACTGGGCACAATCTCTTCCAGTTCCAAGATTCTACTATTTGTGATAGGATGACTTGTTTTTTATTGGGATCTTATTTTTACCAGTATCTTCACCTTCACTACCAACTCCTCTTATGGCATGATCTCAATTTTGAAATGATTGAGATTGACTTTTAAGCTCTCTGGAAGTCCTCAGATGTCACCAAGTCCACTGCTGTTTGGCTCTTCCAGGTTTTAGGCTTTGCAGTTCATAGACCATCAAACTCATGAAGTCCAGAAGTGGAAGGGACTTTAGAAATAATTTAGCCCAACCCCCTAATCCAACTTATGAGAAAACTCATAAGGACCAAAAAAGTTTAAGTGACTGGCTTTAAGTTAATTTATCAATTAATCAATAAGTATCTGCTAATTATCTACTATAGGCTTAAGTCACTGTGCTAGTCACTGGGGATATAAAGATAAACATGAAGCGGTCCATGCTTTCAGAAAGTTTACATTCTAATTCCAAATCCAGTGCTCTCTTCATTACTGTTATATACATATGGTGCTTGTGTTTGCCACATAGTCCAGCCTGACCTGATGAGATTCTCTTAACAATTGCCAAGTTTCTCATAACTTCTGGGAGCTTGGTCTTTTCCTCAGTAAGCAAAATGACTGACAGAGTAGCTATTTATTTAGCAATTGTTCAATAAATATTCATTAAATTGAGTTGAAAATATAGCATGACCTACCATGAATACTTCTTTTCCACCTAGGTGAGATAAGGTTTGATTAATCTTAGGTATTGTCTTTGGTCTATTCAGGAGGGCACCCTCAGAGGACAAGTAGTACAGACTGAGAGGGGGCTTCATGCTGAGGACTAATTTTCCATAGTTCAGGTATGTTTTGACTATATCACTGGTTGATTGGGGTCTAAAGAACCTCTTTAGTTCAGATTAAAGAGCCCTCCCGATTGGGTTGAAGAGCCCCTTCTTAAATTGGTTGTTTAGCACCAGTACATTCCAACCAAGGTTTTAGGTACATAGCCAAAAGGCATTGGTGTAGCCAATCATGAACCTGAAGCCTTGTTTTAAGTGCCGAATCTGGTAGCTGGTATCCTTCCTTTGTTGAGAGCTCTAAGGCTTGTTTTATTTCCTCCAGAAAAATCTGCATGGGAGTCTAATATGGAACCATGGCCAATCAAATAGGGAAAAACCTACTGGCAGCTAGATCCTCCATTAGGCTTATGACAAAGCATACCTGGATGTGGTATTTTAGGAATTTCATTGAACACAGATTCATGTGCACCTGGGTTTGGCCAAAGCAATTAGATACCCATACAGAGGTTCCATTAACTTTCTTGTTTGCATTGACTGAATGCTTGGTTCTTGGTGAGGCAGGATGCAGGTTCCTAGGGGTTACTTGTCATTCCTATAGCTATATCAATGAGTTGGCATTCTCTGAAGACAGATGTAATCTGAAGACAGGATGACATTGGCCTATGCCAAAGGGAGATCCTGAGCCTATAGAGTCTTTATATCCATGTTGGGTCCCTCCATCTTTCCTTGTGTGTCAAAGCAAAATTCTCTGACTTTAGTGGCACAAGTCTCATAGTTTTTTGAGTTGTGATAGGCAGAGACCGGACACAAATTATGGTCAGGTTGACAAGAACTGTCACTTGATAAACTGGTCCAATAAAGCTATTATACACTTGGAAGGGGAACTCAACATTAGTTCAAGGATCTGAGATCAGAATCTTGACAAGCCAGCAGGGAAAGCTTCAGCAAGTATGTTCTATGTTTCACCAGTAAACTTTCTTTCTTTCTTTCTTTTTTTTTTTTTTGGTGAGGCGATCGGGGTTAAGTGACTTGCCCAGGGTCACACAGCTAGTAAGTGTCAAGTGTTTGGTCTGAGGCCGGATTTGAACTCAGGTCCTCCTGACTTCAGGGCCGGTGCTCTATCCACTGCGCCACCTAGCTGCCCTAGCAGGAAACTTTCAATTTAAATCTGAACTGCTATGTTTCAGAACTCTGAAACAACAAATTATTTGAATGACCTGCCAATTAAAAAACCTTTGCCAGATGCCAATGTTTAAATCTGTGGTAGATGTACATAGTTTTAAAGAGCCTGTTTCCCTTGGGCCCTCTCCTGCAAATGGAATTTGTTGTTTTATCACTGTTAGGTGAGATCATGGTAAAATATAGTTGCTTTGAAACAGTAGGCTTCACTTTAGCAATAATAGTTGGAAGTTAAGAATCGTGTGTGAAAGTGGAGAAACACAGCTGCTAAATTGATATTCCTAAAACACAGATCAAGTCTGATCATTCCCCTGTCTTTAGTTGCTTCCCATTGCCTCTACGATAAAATCCCTAATTTTGAGCCTGACATTTAAAGCCTTTGGCAATATGACTTCCTTTACAATCACATTTCACATTTTTCTTCTTCATGCACACTCTTCATCCCAGTTAAACTAGCCTGCTACAGGGTCCCTACGTATTACATTCTATCTACAGTCTTTACATGTGAGCCTCATCTATGGAATGTCCCCTTTCCTTACTGATGCCTTGTAGAATCCTCAACTTTCTTCAAAGATCAGCTCAACTGCCTTCTCCTCCATGATGACTTTCCTGATCTCCCACTTCCCAGGTATGAGTGTATTTTGCCTCTTTGTATATACTATATGTTGTATATCTTTATGTATATATGACATAGAACATATATATGCATATATATGACAAGCTCCTCCAGGGCAAGAACTTTCATTTTTTTCTCTATTTCTGGCATATAGTAGGGTTGGCTAGGTGGCACTGGGTCTACAGTTAGGGAGACCTGAGTTCAAATCCAACCTCAGACACTGACTAACTGTGTCAACTTGGATGAGTTACTTAATCTCTATTTACCTCAGTTTCCTCATTTGTAAAATGGGAATAAGAATATCATTTACCTCCCTTGGCTGTTGTGAGGATTAAATGAGATAGTACACATAAAATGCCTGGCACTTGGTAAGTGCTTTACAGATATTGGTTGTGATGGTGATGATGATGATGATAAAATATTTGTTATTGAATTGAATGTATGCAGAATGATGCAGCCAAAATTAAATGCTTGTAGGTATAGGAAATCTATTTTACTTATTAGTATAAAAATGTGCATTTGTCAGAAAATGAGTTGTTTCCCATTAGCTAATTTTCCTGATAACCAAAGCTTACCACTTCAAACACCACAAGTTACAAATTTTTAAACCATTTTTAGTGGAAATGCTTCCATGTTCCCCACAGCTACCAAAGTGGTATTTCTAAAGCCCGGGTCTGACCACATGGCTTTCTTGCTCAAAAAAGCTCCATTGACTCTCCATTTCCTCCAGGAGAAAAACATACTCCTTTCTTTGCCGTGTAAATTACTGGCTACATTCTATTTTTCCAGACTCATTACACGTTACATTTCTCTACACAAGCTACATTTCAGCCAGACTGGACTTGTTTGTTGTTTCTTATGTATAACATTCCATCTCCCACTCTGTGCCTTTGGCAGGCTGACTGGCCCCCCAAGCCTAGAATGCACTCTTTTTATCTTTTCATGGCAAAATCTCTGCCTTGCTTCAAAGCTTGGCTCAAGCAGCATCTTCTAAATGAAGCCTTTTATGCTAAGCAGCTATGCGGTAAAGAGGATAGAGCATTGGATCTGAGTTCAAATCTGGCTTTAGAAACATGGTAGCTCTATGACCTCAGGCAAGTCACTTTGTCTTAGTTTCCTAAACTGTAAAAAGCATTCGATAATAGTACCTACCTGCCAGGGTTGTTGTGAGAATCAAATAATATTTGCGCACAGTGCCTGGCACATGGCAAGAGCTATATAAACATTAGCTATAATTATTATTCTCCCCTCCATTCCCAGATGCTAGTGTCTCATCCTTCAGAAGGACATTATGTTTACTTTGAATATATTTTGTATTTATTTATGCAGTGGTGGGATTTGGTTCTTATCATCCCCCCACCCCAACTCAACTGATGTAATCCCAGAAAGCAAGAAGCATAACAGAGGTAATGAGTATTAATGTGTTAATGAAGTACCTACCTTATTACTTTATAAAGTAAGAAAAAGATTCCTTGAATTGGAAGGGTAGGATGACATTGGTAAGCTGAAGATTGGCCAAACTCCTGCTAAGTTTACCAAACCCTGGAGACAAAAGAACATTTTAAAGGCAGGAAACAGCTTTGTGTAGTGTCTATGCTTCTTACAGGGGGCAAAAAGGGGATTATTCATTTTTTCCTCACTACCACACCCCATTGGTCTTACTATTTGCCTTTTAGGAGAAGGGCATCCAGCAAGAAACAGAGGCACATCCTCCTTAGGAAGACACAGACACAGAGAGGTGGTATTTCCAAGTCAGGGACCAGCTTCAGGGAACATAACCCCAGGGATGAAAAAAAAAAACACAACAAAACAAAAAAACAACCATGGGTGAAAGGAAAAATTAGCCTTGGCAGTTGGGAGCTGTCCAGCAGAGAGTCACAGATCCAAGGAGACCAGTTGAGCTACCTTCTCAGTAGAGATGCTGCATACAGGGGAAGGATGCATTGAAAATAAAAAGCACATGCAGTACTAGAGGTGTGCATTGTCTTGGCCACATGTATTTCCTACATGTGTGCCTCATTATCAGAATACATTAAATTTATGCTCACTCTTACTACTGATGGTGTGTGTAATTGTGGGAGAAGGTGACTAAAGTTTATGACGGGGAATGCTGTAAAACTACTATTGTTACTATTACTTAACGGATGCCTTTGCTTTGAGCTAATGGCATCTTCTGGACTATTAAAGGTCAGCTAACTATTGTCAGTTAGGAGGGCTGTGCCACAGGGTACCTGGGAGTCCCTCCCTTGGGGACACCACCTGCAAAACTATTAGTGATGAGCTGGGAAGAGAGATGGGGGGAATTGCTATGTTTGTATTTGTATATCTTGTCTGTACAGAGAGTAAGCTCCTAGAGATCAGGGACTGTTTCATTTTGTCTTTGTATCCCTGGTGCCTAGCACTGTGCCTCATGTACAGTAGGCATGTACAGTAGGTAAGTATTTCTTTGTTTATTGATTTATGTATCTGCCTCCTTAAATAGAGCATACTGATCGTAATTGAATCTTTTCTTAATAACTCAGTATCATCACTATAAATACAATTGTGTGTTATACTGTGATACAGTGATTCCCTCAGGTACTACCATGATGCATGGCATCACAGATCCAGAGCTGAAAGGGACCTCAAGAAGCCAGCTTGTCCAACTCTCTCATTTTACAGATAAGGAAATATAGTTAAGTGACTCATCCAAGGATACATGAGAAAATAATAGAAAGGCAAGAAGGAATCACAGATAAACAGGACAACTTGGAAAGGAAAAGCAAACTCTACATAATAGAGATTTGCAGTTTCACACATAATCTTCTTCTGCTCTATCGCATATATGGAAATAGTAATTTTAATTGGTGTTTACTTTCTGAAAAAATAAAGAAATGGAAAAAATAAGACTATGGAAGGAAATATGTATGTATATAAATTCTCTCTCCCTCTCACACACACACATATATGTATATGCATTCAGTCCTAGCCTTTCTCCTAGTATCTGTGAAACCCTGAAAACAAACGAACAAAGAGTCATGCAACCATGTTATGCAATCATGCCATACCAACTGCCTAATATGCAACTCCAACTGGTCGTGCCATATGCATTCCAAACTTAATAAGTCTATGACAGAACTCATCATTCCCTACCTTAAATCTACCTCCTTCAAACTCCTCTTCTCCTGAGGTGGATACCGTCTTCCTTTAAGTCTCTCAGATTGGCTCATCTTTGTGTCTTCCATTTCCCTCACTTTTGATACCTAACTAAGTGCCAAATCTTGGGGGTTCTGCCTCTACAACATCTTTGACATTTTCCCCCAGCCCTACATTCAGAGCCACCACCTTATTTCAAGCTCTCTTTCCCATATTATTGAAGTAGTCTCTTAATTGATTTCCCTATTTCCAGTCTCTCCTGCTTCTCATATAGCTGCTAAAGTAATTTTCCTAAAGCAAGGGTCTGATTAATGTCCCTATAATCCTCAATAATCTTTAATTTCTTAAGTGACTCTAGGATTTTCAAAAAAATCCTAAGATTTGTTTTTAAAGTCTGTAACAATCTAGCTCCAGTCTAACTTTTCAGGTTTTTACATGCTATGTTCCAGAAAAATTGATCTAGTTGCTGCATCCCAGATTCAACATTCTATTTCCTGCTTTCCTGTCATCTCCTTCTCTCTACTCTATGCCTGGAATGATTTGCCCCCCCTCACCTCTTAGAATACTTCAATTCAGATCAGGTACCATGTAACTTGTAACCTTTCTTGATCTCCATAGTTGGCAGAACTCTTTCTTTCCTAAAATTCTATGGGGGTTTTCCCCTTCTGTTTACTTGTTAGAATGTAAAATTCTTGAGGGCAGAGACAATTAAAATTTTTTTTGTCTTTGTATACTCGGAGTTTGGAACAATGCCTTCCATATAGCAGGTGCTTAATAAATGCTTGTTGAATAATTAAACTGAATGCTGAAATTTTTATTCAGGTTCTACAGAGAAGACTAACTCCAACTTTCTATGCAGTAGGAAATGCTGCTATCCTAGGTGGATTCAACCAAATGACATACAATGGGACAATTTATCTTTTTTTTTGGCAGGGGAAGGAATAATTTTTCCCATATAAGACAAACTCATCTCAAACTAGAGGAGACCTACTTGTGATCAGAAACTTATTTATTTTCATGACTTTACTGAGAGGTCAGGTTGACTCTAGGGTAACAGAACCCAGGGCAAAATCCAAGGGCTGCCTTGAGCCCGTAGTAAAAGACTTCATTCCTGTGTCTAAGGATGCTTTGGCAGAAGCTCTGCTCTTCTGCAGGGGGATGTGCCGACCTTAATTAAAGACCTAGGTATTGTGAAGTAAGGAATGAATATCTTCCCCCACCTTTCTTAGACCATAATGTTTTAAGAATAAAACTTTAAAAGAGCTGAACCTCCCTTTTCAGGTTACTCTCTTCCCCTGCAGCAACCTTACAAAGGTAACAAATTTATTTTAAAAAGACAAAGGCCTAAGGGTCTCCCCCAGAGAATTATGCTCTAAGGTTTTTCCTCTCTTTTCTGTTCTATCTGAAAATTCCCTCTTCCTTCCCCCCTCAAGTGCAAAGAGTAGCTACCTGTCAGCTACTGCACCCCCACGAAATAGAAGTGTCCCCTGATTTTCTACCCTTGACTTGGCTTCGTTGAAAGAAGGCTTAACCAGGACGTAGAGCGGGCACTTTAGCCACAGGGTGGCGCGCGAGAATTTCCTAGGTCCAGACTGGCCACAGCTGCTTGTGATATCCTTTGCTCCTCTTCTCTCCCTCTCCACGACCCCCAGCAGACAAGTCCCCATTTCCCTCCTTCCACCCCCCACCCCCTCAATCTAGCCAAGGAGGGATGGTGGACTGAACAGCTCTCTCACTCTAGAGGCTGTACAGGACAGCAGCCACGCCTGGTCCATGTGTCAGGGGGGTGCTGCTTCCCGCGGGCGGTTCCCTAAACTCGGCTCCACCTCCTTCTGGTCTAGTCACCTCCTCCTCTTCCCCCCTCCACCTTCATCACCTCCTCCTCCGCGCTCCAAGTCTAATGCATCCCCATTGCAGCAGCGGAGCTGAGCAGCCACGCCGGGGCGGCTGGATGCGGAGCGCGCCCGCGGTGGCAGCGGGGAGGGACATCAGCAGCCCTAGCAGCGTCTTCAGCAGCTGCCGCCTCCTCCGGCCCCAGTTGGGCTCGCCTTGCCCTTTGCAAGCTTAAAACCAGAGAGAAGACGGGGGCAGGGGTACGGGAGCAGTCTGTGAAAAGGGGGGGGGGCGAAGGAAAGTGCGTGGCGTGTTTGTCTGTAGGAGGCGGAGGGGCATACTTGGATTAGGGCGTGGGAGAAGGGAAGGGAAAGGCAGTTGCCTTTGAACCTTCCTGGGCGCACTCCCGGACTCCTACAAACATGTACTTGCGCAGAGTTGGGACTGGTCCCCGCGGGAGCACGCGGGTTGTCGCCCCGGCTGGGGTGTGTGAAAGCGCGTGTCCAGGGATGGAGATGGAGAGATAGGATGGGCGCACAGCTCGACCCCCGCAGCCCTAGCCCAGCAACGCCCACGCGGCCCCGGTGACTTACTGAAGCCCTGTGGCTAAAGCCGCGGAGTGGGGTGGGCTGGTGGGGGTGGTGGGTACGCTGCCCAGCGGCCCTTCTGCTTTTCTGCACCTTCTCCTTGCGTCGCTCCTTCTCCACTTTCCATCCATCCCCACTTCCCAAGAGGGGAACGTCATGTCCAAGGCTACGGGGGGCGCAGCGGCGGCGGCGGCGGCGGCAGTAGCAGCAGCAGGGGCGGAAAGTTGCTCCAGTCCGGCCGCCTCCGCCGTGGTCGAAGACCTGTCCAAAGTGTCAGACGAGGAGCTGCTCCAGTGGAGCAAGGAAGAGCTGATCCGCAGCCTCCGCCGCGCCGAGGCGGAGAAGGTGAGCGCGATGCTGGACCACAGCAACCTCATCCGGGAGGTGAACCGTCGCCTCCAGCTGCACCTCGGCGAGATACGCGGCCTCAAGGTAACCGCCCAGAGCGCACGGAGAGAGTCCGGCTAGGGAGGGCACTAAGACAATACACCTCTCTCTCTCTCTCTCTCTCTCTCTCTCTCTCTCTCTCTCTCTCTCTCTCTGACTTTCCTCCATCTCCCCTTCTCCCCCTCTTCCCTTGCTCCCTTCTTTTGCTTTCTCCCTTTCTCTTCCCCCTCCCTCTCTCCCTGCAATTTCTCTGTCTCTTTATCTCCTTTCCTCCTTTTCTCTCTTTCTGTCTTTCCATTCCCCTCCCCCTTCTCTCTTCTGCTCTTTTTTATTCTCTCTAACTCTGTTCCCTTTCGTAGATGAAATGATAAATCGTGAACAAAACAGGAAGGTCTTAACGAAAATTTTTCGTGGTTAAAACAAGTGACCTTTTTGTCACCTCTAACCACTCTCTTTTGTTAACTTTTCCAAACTGGGGTGGCATTTGGTTTTCCATCAACTTTTAAACTAGCAGGCCCTTGGACCCCTGGTCCAGTCTGGCTTTCCTATCACTAGAGGGGGAGTGAGGAGATGGAATGGGGGACTGTTCCTGAAGCTGTGTCGGGGCTCTCCTTCTCCCCAAATTTTTACTAGTTGGACAGAACAGCCAGGAGATCTCAGGGCTTTCTCTGGGAGTAATGAGGGTGTGTTCCTGCAGAAGAATATTTGCACTTGAGAAAGTCAACTAGCAGCAAGGACAGTGTATGTACTTGGTTGAACAGTGAGGCTGAACTGCATAAGAAAAGGAAAGTCAGAGTTGTAAAACTTAGGGAACCAGACATAACAGCAGATAACTGGCAAAAATAGCTTTAGACTGCAGGATGAGACTGGGAAGGAGTTAATCTGCTCATCTGAATGCCCCATTAGAAGAACACTTTCCCAACCCCTCCAGCAACTAGGCTATCTCTTCCTTCAGAGATACTTGACCAGATTAGAAATGGACTTTAGAAATCATCGCCACCTTCCCTTTCTGTTAAAATGTTTTGTCTCTTGCTGAGTTTGGAAGTAAGTACTTTCAGGATTAATCTGGTGTTTATTTCCGCATTCTACCTGATTGTCTAATCCAATCCCCAGGTGCATTGGGTGGTGACAGCTTGCTCAAGTGTCAAATTTTGATGCCTCCATTTTGGGCCAAGAGTCTTTTCGACTTGGGAGGGGGGTGACATGGGGGAGTAACTTTTTTTTTTCCTTTTAAATAGGAAGTGCCAAGTGAACGTAAAAACCTCCTTACTTGCCTAACTGAAGACTGATTGCTGGAAAGACTCCTGATTTAGCTAACAAACTTCCTTTCTGTATCAATTTGTGAATGGTGCCTCCATTTATTCCTTCCTCTAATTGTTCTGGCTTTGTTTTTAGGAAGCCAAATAACAGATGAAATGACTTCAGGAGTAACTTGGAGTAAAATCATACACATAGATATCATTCTCTTCTCCTTTCCCTTATTATTATACCTTCTGACTCCAAATTGCTCAGTTGAAGAAAAAATTCTAGGTGAAAAAGAGTAGGAAGGACAGAGAAAGCACATCAGACATTTTCTTGACTTGAATGGTGTGTCATGTTAGAATGCTGCAGTGATATGGCAGTCATAATGGTGAGAGAGACTTGAAGTATGTCAAAGCTGTCCCTTGATCTCAAAAGGAAGTATTCTGAGACAATCTCGGAATGTGTCCTACTGTTTGGTCCATTCATTCAAATAGATATCTACTTATTGAGCACTTGCTGTATGTAAGTGTTAGGGATACAAAAATACAAGACAATCAAAGAGGTCTGATTTGTTAGGGAGACCTAGCCAAGGGAGAAACTGGTTGATGACCACCTTCCCCCATTTAATTATCTTTTGTACTTTTAGCCATAATGCAACTGAGAATTTGTCCTTTTAATGATGCTTGCCCTCCTTTCCTTTAAAGTAAGCATTGACATTGAAATTCAATAACTTTCAAAAGATGCTTTCAGACTAGTTTTGAAATATCAGTATACAATGCTAGAACTGAATCTTTTCCAGCATCCTTACTTAGAGAAACAATGATTGAAATCAGCATAATTTCTAATATTCTTACTTAGGGAAGCAGTAGTTAAAGTTAGACAGCTTTACTGGAAGCAAGGTAATTTTAGCCCAGTGAAGCCTGAGTTCATAGCCTATGAAATCTCATTAGAATAAAAATGCTGCCTCTTAGTGCTGTGCTTTCATAGGTCACAATCTAGATAAGTGGAGGTGAATGGTACAGTGGAAAGTATGCTGTGGAGTCTGAGGACCTCAGTTCTGATCCCAGTTCTACTATTTACTACTTACCTTTGTTACTCTGGGCAAATCATTGAACCTCTCTGTTCTTCCAATACTCTTCTATAAAATGAGGGGATTGAACTAGACAGCTTCTTAGGGCTTTTTCTATCTCTAAATTCATGAACCTATCATTGTAATAGGCATTTAGTTACACATTGGGACAGATTTCTGCCCTCCCCACCCTCCCCCAAGATACCATCTAGTGGGGCATAGCCATACAGATATAAGACGTATAGTATTGGATGGGCCTTGGTTCCATGTCCTTGTTTCTCAATAATCTAGTTAGTTCCCTCCTTGAGGGTCAGGACCAGATTTCCCCTTGAATTTGATTCCTTCTGTTATTGCTACCCATGTCCTTTAACCTAAATCAAATCTAGAGTGGACATTGATGTCTGGGAAATAGTTTCAGTTTATTATGTGCATTTAAAAAATGGAATGGGATGGGATATTACAACTAATGTATTTACTAATGCTATAAGAAATTGAATAGTTTGAGAATAACGTCTTTTACTGCTAAGAGGATGATTGTTTCTTTCTAATTCTGAGGCTATAATCACCAATAATCTCAATATGAGGAATAAGGGCACAGAAATAGTACATTCTCCCAAATCTGTTTCTTTTAATTTCTATTCTTATCACTCAGATTAATTGAGGGTCTCATTATCTCTTCAAACTGGCTTCTCCATCTCCTTTCTTTGCTTCCCATCACACTATTGGTCTTTCCTACACACTACTGCTAAATTAATCTTCCTAAATCATGTCTTTTCTTGTTTAAGAACCTTTGTTGGCTAATTAAAGTTCAGACTCCTCAGCCTGGCCTTGAAGGCTATACAAAACATAACTTAAGTTCATCTTTCTGGCTTTATCTCCCACTACTGACATTAACATAGTTTACCTTCCAAAATTGTAATTGTATACATTGTTCTTCTGGTTCTTCTCACTTCTGTTTGCATCAGTTTATAGAAGTTTTCCCAGGTTTCTCTGGAATCATCCCTTTTAGTTCCTTGTTCCTTATTTATTCTTCCTGGAACATGTCTTAGTTTTTTTCCACATCCGCCACTTTGCTGATTCTAGTCCCAACTCCGGGAAAAGCTCCTCCTCTTCCTCACTTCCTTCCTTTGGGAAACTGCCCAAATCCTTCCTTCTTGTTTAGACTTGCCTCAAGTAGGGCCTCAATGTTCATTATTGTGAATGAATTTTATATATTCTGTTGCTGTAAAATAACCAAAAAATTTTCAGAAAAGAAACCAAATGACTTGGGAATTAAAATTGATCTTTTATAACATAAATACATTACATGAGCTTCTGCTGGAATTAGTGATGGCTTTTTGGTGTTAGATGATAGGAAAGGCAATTAGTGAATATAGAATTCAATCTGGGGTCAGGAGGAGCTAGGTATGGATTCTTCCTTGGACACATTATTAGTGTCATGCTGAGCAAGTCATTCATCCTCTCAGTGTCTTCATCTCTAAAATGGGAATAATAATGGTATTATACTCATTGTGTAGGGTTTTGATGAGGATGAAAAGAGATAATGTGAAGTACTTTGTGAATCTTAAATGCCAGTTCTCATAAGAGGTAGAGCTTAAACTTTTTTTCTGTCTGCTTAGACATTTGGATAGCATCTATTGTCTAGTAGTAATACTGAAGAAGCAACTGGAGCCTTTTAAAAACAAAATACAGACATTAAAGTAGGGTTTAAAGAAGTTTGCTTAAGTGCTGGATCAATAAATCAATCAGTAAACACTTATCAAGTTCCCACTCAGTTCTAGGCACTGTGGTTTCTCAGATAATCTTAGTGTTAAATGTTTTAAACTGTACCCCACTCTCCAAAAAAGTGACTGACTTTTTTTTCCTCAACCATAGTGTCAGTTCCATTAACTATTCAATTCTGGAGGCTACATGATAATTATAGAGTACCAGCCCTGTTAAGGGTAGTTTAGGCTTGATATTGAAACAAAATTATCATTCAGTATTTAACAAGAGGAGATTTACTTAAGTCATCACAAAGAAAAGGATAGTTGAGAAGAAAAGGCATTGAGAACCCTTTGGGTAGATTCAACCCTTTGGGTAGAATTCAAAATTCTCTTGCCTGAGTTGCCCATTGTGATATTGAGCTATTTTGTACTCAGGTGATGAGGAAGTGATCTCAGCAGCCAAAGCCTTTAATTCCTTGAGCCAACCAAGTCTTCAGTATGGTTTTAACATTTTTTTCAGGGGAAAACCAGATTAAATTACATAGGGGGATTGGAGTGGGGTAGATTAAGATATTGCTCCTACCACAACTGGTATAGTTTTCAAGTTAAGATTGATTTGGACGAGAGAATATGATTGGAATTTATACTAAAATGCTGGAGTTGAAGAAAATCCTGAAGGTTTTTTCCTGATTAAAAATGTTTAGTTTTATTCAAAATAATTTTTCACAATATCTACAATTGCTGCTTTTCCATAAATTATCTATAACATTAGAGACTCTATTCTCTATGTATTGATGACCAATATAGAAGAGACATTCTAAAAATGCCTTTTAAAAACTACCTGTTCTGATGAGGTATTTTTTTAGCTTGGCCATTTCAATGTTTGAGTGGCTAGCTTTGCATCAGTCTACAGGCTTGGAAAAAACTAGAGTAGTCCCTGTATCAGTTAAATGTTTAATGAGTGCCTGATGTGCACTATAATCCTTTGGGGGGATATAAAGAATTCTGGGAAGTGGGGAGTATGGTACACCAGCCTTAGTGGAGTTTACAATCTACTCAAAGAAATGACTCATGATTGGATGAAAAGATGACTAAGAATTTAAGTAAGTAAGTGAAATGTGTCATAAGATTCTCTACCATCTATAACTTAAAATTGTAGAGTTGCACTAAGAGATAAAGTAACTTGGTTTGCCATTTCCTTCTCCAGCTCATTTTATAGATGAGGAAACTGAGGCAAACATGATTAAATGACTTGCCCAGGGTCACATAGCCAGTAAGTGTCTGAGGCTGAATTTGAACTCAGATCTTCCTGACAGTAGTCCCCAGTGCTTAATCCACTGTGCCACCTAGATGTGAGGTCATATATTGAGTATGGGTCAAAGCAGGACTTGATCTCAGATATTTTTGATTCTGATGGCTTTTATTCACTACACAATGTTGTTTCTTACTCTTTTTTCTTTAGGCCTTGAAAATACACTGCTACTATTCATCCCATGATGAAGTGGAGGTTGTAGTTTGATGGATGGTTTTGAACTAAATTTTTAGGTTGTGTGAGGGCCCGTATCTAAGTCATTGTGGGTTTATGTAAATGAAAGGTAACTCCTTTTGGGTTTCCAACTGGATTATTGGATGGTGCTAGACCATAACCTGTGTCTGTTTTGTTCTTGACCCACTTACCTACTGTTTAGGAGGGAGATACAATTGGAGAGCAAGGAGGGCTCAGAGGGATTATGTGAAGGATCAAACCTCTTCTGGAGGGCATTTGACCATTTCTGTAGTGGATGGCATGTGAGATGAGTTGGGGGTGCTGGCACTTCTCATTTTATGTGTGGTAGGAATGAAGGGATGGGATGGTAGGTAAGCAACTTAATTTCTCTAGGTCCCTCAGTCTTACCCAGACTGACCATACTGCTGTCTTCTGATCATCTTCACAATCTACTCTTTCCCTTTCCTCCTCTTCTCTGAGAAAAATAATCAAGTTAACAAGTTTATTCCTGGAAAGGATGTGTCAATCATTGCTCCATGACTTCATTCCCTATTCCTATATCTTCTCTTCTGAAAAAATGAGTGAGTTGGAATCTAAATTCTCTGATCACTCAATTAGTCAATCAACAAACATTTATTAAAAACCTACTGTATACCTGGACTGTGCTAGGTGCAGGAGATAAAAAGACAAAAATTAAATAGTCTCTGTCCCCAAAGTGCTACCTCTGATTAATTGTTCTGTTGTATATTCACCTAGAGACAGCATTATTGAACCCATCATCCTTTTTAACCTGTCTCTGGGCATGTACATATTTTATCACTTACTTATTAGTCATATCTCTTGGCTTTGTGTGTGTGTATGTGTGTGTGTGTGTGTGTGTATGTGTGTGTGTATGTGTGTGTGTATTCTCAAAACTGACCGACCTATTCTTCATATTTATGGTTTCAATTTCCATTATTCTTAATTGCCTTCTAGTCATCACAGTCATCCCACTTATCTCAGGAATTACTCCTCCCCCACCCCTGAATTCTTGTAATTGAAATTTGCTCCCAGCAGTTTGGTACCCAAGAGATTTGCCTAGCCTGCCAGGATGGGAATAGTTTGACCCTATTAATGTGAGAATGAGAAAACTTTTGAAAACCTGATTTCATGAATGGCTCTCCCTGTCTCTTTGCAGGACATTAACCAGAAGCTTCAAGAAGACAACCAAGAGCTGAGGGATCTTTGTTGTTTCCTGGATGATGACAGGCAGAAGGGAAAAAAGGTGTCACGCGAGTGGCAGAGACTGGGCAGGTATACGGCTGGGGTGATGCACAAGGAAGTGGCCTTATATCTGCAGAAACTGAAGGAACTTGAAGTGAAGCAGGAAGAGGTTGTCAAGGAGAACATGGAACTCAAAGAGCTCTGCGTGATGCTGGATGAAGAGAAAGGCGGCTGCGCTGGCAGCCGGGGCTCCATCGACAGTCAGATCAGCCTGTGCCAGCTCACGGCCTCGACTGCCCCCTACGTGCGGGACGTGGGGGATGGCAGCAGCACCTCGAGCACAGGGAGCACTGACAGCCCTGACCACCACAAACATCATGCAAGTGGTAGCCCCGAGCATCTCCAGAAACCCAGGGCTGAGGGGAGTCCGGAACACTCAAAGCACAGGAGTGGGAGTCCAGAACACCTGCCCAAACCGAGGGTTTCTGGGAGCCCAGACCACCAGAAACAGCTCAAAGGACCCAGTCCAGAGCACCACAAAACCATAGTCAAGGGCAGCCCTGAACAGCAGAAGCACACGGGTGGTAGCCCGGAGACCCTGCCAAAGCATGTGATCAGCAGTAGCCCTGAACATTTTCAGAAGCACAGGCCTGGTGGGAGCCCGGAACACCAAAAGCACAGCAGTGGTAGCCCCGAGCACCTGCAGAAACACATCTTGAGTGGGAGCATGGAACACCTTCCGAGGGTGAGAGGGACCAGCCCGGAGCATCTCAAACAGCATTATGGGGGCAGCCCGGATCATCACAAGCACATGGGTGGAGGAGGCAGCAGGGAAGGCACACTCCGGAGGCAGACCCCCGATGACATGTCACCTCATCACAGGAGTGTATACAGTGGAATGAATGGTGGGTCAGTACGCGCTATGGGCACCTCTTTTGCTGGAACTACAAACTAGGACCAATAAATAGCATGCCAGCTACACCTTTGAAATGAGTAATCATTCTGGGAGGGGGGAAGGATGAAGGATTTATCTAGTTATGACCCTATTGAGGTAATTTTTTTTTCCATTTCATACAGCTCTGAGTAGTTGATTTGGGGCCAGAGTAGGGAGATAAGAAGTCTCACTGTAGCATGGGGTGTCCAGCATGGAATGCGTGGGTATTCCAAGTAGTGTGGAAATTTAAGGTAAAAGCTGAGGAGCCTAAGAAACCTGTCAAACCTGGCCATGCTCTTACTTACCTGTTTTCTCTTGTTGCTGAAGGGTTGCCAAAGCTTATTATTTTAATACTACTGTTAAGCATATTTGTATAATGAAGTTATCTACATGAACGTGAAGAAAGAATGAAAAAAGGTATAATTTTGCTAGCAGCTAGTTTGATACTTATTTGCCTAAAAAAACCAGTGTGTTCCCCATTACACTGGAGGTTGTGCCATAAATCTGGGCTTTTCAATGTGTTAAGTTGCTTCCAGAATACATTTTAGATCTTCCCCATCCCCCACCACAATCAGCCAATCAATCTTTCTCTGTTTAAAGGCTTTCAGAAAGTTTTAAAGGAGTGCATACTCATTTAATTATTAAATGCAAAAGGACTTTTTTTCCCCCAAAGGGGAGGGGTTTAATTTTATCCTTTGAAATGTAGTATGGTACAGTGGAAAATCAATCGGTTTGGAATTAGAGGATCTGGTTCAAATCCTATCTATGCCTCTTACCATCTGTACCTTACCACCTGGGGAAAGTCACTGTACCTTACTGAGCCTCAATTTTCTCATCTGTAAAATGAGGAGATTGGACTACATACCCTCTAGGTTCCCCTTCAGGTTCTCCATCTATGATCCATGATCCTTTAAAATGAACAGGCACAAACTCTGGTTTCTAGGGCATGATACACCTTGAATTTTCAGAGGCAACAAACTAGAGCTCACTGCCATTTCCCCCAATAAAGTAGCTTCATTTTCTGCATCTTGGTTTTGGAACCACATTGAATTTTAGAGAGAAACTAGTAATACTTTTAAAAAATCCTTTTATGCTACCTTTGGTTGAGTTAGAATGAAAGTGATCAGTAAGGAGGTTACAAGTTGGCTGGAGGTCCAACCCCTCTATCCCAATCGCCCTCCAAAATATTGTGGTTATTCACTTCATTTAAATGCTGATTCAGAGACTGCATGAGGGAGACTCTGATCAGTGTGGAAGGAGACTGCCAATTTTAGTAGTGACACGAAGGGGTGAACTTTCAATATTGTACTTGAGGATTTATCCGTTGGATTCCATTTCATCTTAATCCTTCTCTCGTGGTGCTGAAAACTGACTCCTAAAACTCGTAGCCTCTAATGCATCCAGTGTTCTTTTAAAAGCATAAATAAATGGAAAGAGAAAGGGTAGCAGAGGCCCAGGAGGACATTCATTGGACAGCTTATGTTTGGAGATGGAGGCTAAGACTGAGGCCACATCATTTGTCAGGCTGTACCTTCAAGCCTGTCCCGATAGCAGATTGATTGAAATTTCAATTACTCCTCGTTTCTCCTGGTCTTTATAGGGGAACTTTGAGTTCCTTTTTCCCACAACAAGCCAAATAATTTTAATTTTAATGTTACTTATTGTGACGGGAAAAGTTGGCTAGGAAGTTCGACTTTAAGAAGGTATGGACGAACTGGATGAAAAATTAGTAGTACTGTATTTTTCCTGTGAAATATAAATATGAGTGAGCCTTGCTTGAAAAACAATAGCATCCAAAGAAAGTCATGCTAAAATGGATACATTTAGAGCTGTTGGGTCATTTTACAACAAGGTTCTTCTAAATATTGAACTCTCTTATTCCAATTAAATGATGATTTTATGATAGTCATAAAAACCCATATTATGGCCTTTCCTTCAAGAACACATCTAGTGCATAAAGCAAGGAGAGAACCATTAGAACAAGACTCAGTACTCATGATTACATGGATTCAGATTTATTTGGCATTTCAGATCATGTGTCCTGCCCCCCCCCCCAATAGCAAGGGTACATTTAGAACCATTGGTTCATTTCACAACAGAATTCTTCTAAATATCACATTCTATACTGCAAAATTCTGATACTATAACCTAACTAGCCTGTAGTGCATGTGTGTTCTGCCCTGTAACACAGCATTCTCATGTCTTCTTGCCCTGTTTGCAAATACTTTAGGTCTATTTCAAGATTGTATTTAAGCTATTGCTCATTATTGAGTTACCCTTCCCAGAGAACATTCAGAATTTAGTTTCTAGGCTCTCATTATGTTCAGCATGTAAGTGTTGGGGAGAGATGGGGCTGTGTTTAACTTGGCAGTCTATGCTTTTTGTTGCAATTCCACAATGTGTTGATTGCATTACACTCTGGAGAATGGAAGAGAATATCATGTTCAGAGGTTGGCTCTAGAACAGTGGCATCCAATTCAGATAGAAACAGGGCCACTAAATCATCCATAATGATCCCTTTGGGCCACATATTGACTTAGAAAACCACATTAACATTATCTATGTTCTACTGTGTTTTTGTTTATTTTGTTAAATATTTCCCAATTGCAGTTTAATCTGTTTTAACCGGCACTCAGGAGTATTGTGGGTTGTTTTTGACACCTTTTCTCTGGAATATCAAACATGGCTATTTAAACTGTGATAATTTTGGACAGATATATTTTTCTTATGATAATTAACTGATAACTCAGGGGAAGTGACCTTGTTTTGCAGTAGGTAGGGAGAAATGAGACTGAGATGAGAAACTTGTCTTAAACAATTCATCAAGTGAAGAATGGACAAGATGTCATTCTTTCTGGTATCATACATAAGAAATAAGTGAACATTGGTGGGAAGGTTGTGTTGGTACCTTACAAAACTATATTTAGGTTTGAGCATCTTCAAACTATGTTGAACTTTCAGTTGGGAAATAAAGAGACAAAGCAGCCTATGCATGTGCCCTTCAAGATTTTCCTTTTGTTTAAGCGGCAGGCTTAGACTCCAAGTGAAATGTGAAGTGGATATGAGGGTTCTTCTTTTTCCCCCTTATGCAAGTCTGTCTGGCGGTTGCTTATTTAGTCCTTGTAAAAAACAAATATTCAAAACACACCATGAAAGCATTTTGTTTTTCAGATATTTTACTTTGCTATCTTTAGGCAAAACTACAATTTGGGAAAGGGCCATTTTGCAAATAGGAAGTTGATGCATCATTCTTGGTGTTTGTACATGAAAGCATTTTGGCTGTGGCTTACTGCATTTTATATTTGAAAACAAAGCTATTAGCCCCACATGGGCTGTGCTTTGTTAGCATGAGCTAGGCAGACTTAGTCCCTCAGAATGGAATTTTCGCTCACCTGTCTCCATGGGGAGCTGAGATTATGTTTAGGCCTTTTAAGGTTAAAGTGCTCATCCTCCTAAAGCCAGTGAACTCAGGAAGCCAGCTAGCAGATCGATGGGCCTTTGACAAGGAGCATTCCTGAACAGGGGTATCTGTAGTTCTCTTTGTTAGAGGCTGGTCATTTTGCTTATAGTGCAGGTGACTCAGGTTCTCTAGCAGCTGCTTGGTTTGGGAGATGCCAGTCTTCCAGGCAGGGATCATTTTGCTGATCAGACTGTCCCAAAAAGGAGTTTCCCACCTGGAGATTTTGAACACCCAGTTGCATTTGCCAGGTGGAAAAGATGGCAGATTAGCTGATTTTAGGCAAATAAATTGGGATGAATGCAGAAATCCATGGCTTGTTTCTTTTCCATCTTCTGAAAATGATTGTTTTAATCTACTTAGCCAAAAGAATTAAATATAGTTCTTTTTAGGCTTTGATTTAAAGCCTTCCACGTAGCCTCCCTTTCTAGCCTATTTTTTTTATTACTCTCCTTCATATCCTCTGTGTTCTAGTCGAACGGAATTGTTAGCTATTGCCTAAATTCAGTCTGCCATCCTCTGTACCCCCTGCATTCAGGTAGGCTGTTCCCTTGCCTGGAACATATTCCCTTCTTAGCTCTTCTTGTTAAAATTCCTCTTTCCCCATCAATGCTCAGTTTTTAAGCCTTCCCTGATCCCCATCATAGTTGAAAGTGTTCTTTACCTCCCTCAAAGTTTCTCAGAGTACTCTGGATCTCTCCTTTGCCCCATCACTCCTTAACTTGTATTATGCTTACCTGTGTACATGTTATATGCCCTGTGGTAGACTGTAAGCTCTTTGAGGGCAGGGACTACGGAGTTTTTTTCCCACTTGTGTATCACCAGCACCTAACATATCATCTTGCACATAGAAAGTGTTTAATAAACATTTATTGAATCGAAATCTGTTGGTTTTAATTCACTTTCTTATGATATATACAATGAAAAACTGCTTCCATTTTGATTTCATTTGCTGTAGCCTTTCCTGTTGAATTCGGAACCCATCAAAGGTTTTGCCTTGTAGCAAATGCCTTGTCAGAGTAACAAACTCTCTCTTCCTTAATTGTTCAGGTTGATCCTCTGCCACTTATCATGTTCAGTTTGGTTTGCTAAGTGAATGGTGCTAATTAAGGGGGAGGAATGGATGTCTGAGAAAAGAGATGGGAAGGCACAAGCCTCTCTGTCTATCCTTCTATCCCCTCCCATTCCTGAGTGAGCCATTCCAAGAAACAGGAACTGTGGATGAACAAGTGCTGATCCCATGATGCCAGCAACAGTTCCATTTGTCATGCCCCTGTTTAAAAATCTCCGGTGGCTCACTATTGCATACCGAGTAAATTTCACACTCTTTTGCCAGGCAGTCGAGATCTCATACAAGCTAGTACCATTTTGTTGCTCAAGACTTACTGCATATTATTTTTCCTGCATGCTGCTCCCCAATTAAACCAGGCTTTGCTCTGCTGACATGCACTTTTCTGCCTCCATACCTTTGTCTACCTATACTGTTCCCTGTATTTGGAATGTTTAATAGGTGTTGAAGTTCTATATATCCTTTAGAGCCCAGTTAAAATGCCAACTTTTTAATGAAGCCTTCCCTAATTACCTTTGGTTGGCAATGACCTTTCACCTCTAACCTCACTCGGCAATTTGTTTTACACCTTTCTAATGTGATGAGCTGTTATGATTTATTTTTAGTTGGCTATGTGCCTGCCTTCATTCTCTCCTAGGCAGCTGGCTCCATAAGGATAGCAACCCTATCTCATTTAAGCTTTATATCTTCCACCCAGTGCCTAGCATAATCCTCTGCATGCAGTAGCTGTTCAACAAATGTTTGTTGAATGTTTTAATGAACAACCCTCAGTCTGCTTCCTTCTAGGAAGGTAAGTGTAGGATGAACTTCTTCCCCAGCTCCCCAGTTCATCATTCAGAGGGGAATGACCTTTAGTTAGGAAGACAACTTCTGAGATAAGACTGCCTGATAAGATGCTCTATTAGAGATTTGCTTAAGGATATAGATTGCCGAAGTTGTTTTAAGTTATACCTGGAAAACCTTCATGCAGAGTTAAGACTTTACTCTGTCTGCTTCTATTTCTGAGTCATCTACAAAGGTATGGCAGGGATGTGTTGGGCCCAGCTCTTAGTAGCTACCATAGGTTTCCAAAGTGGACCATACTGCCCCTTGGGGTGTGCTGGAATGATCCAGGGGAGGCAGTAGTAGTTTGAAATGATGAAAATTTCAAAAAATCCATTAAAAGGTTAAAGAGAATAGATTTACAGAGTAGCGCTGAATAATTTTTTTTTGAAAGGAGGCTATAGTCCAAGTAAGTTTGGGAACCTTAACCAATCATTAAGTTTTCAGTAGGAGTATTTACACCTTGGGAATCAGCAAATGCTACAATTTGGGGTTTGGTTTATTGTTCTATTGTTGTTTAGACTTAGAAAAGTAATGGAGAAAATGTTAAATGTTTTCCTCTAAGATCTGGTTGTTAAAGATTTTCCAGCACACCCCTAGGTGTGAGGAACCTGTTGTGATGGAGAAAGCCCTGGAGTGAAAGGGCTGGGTCTAAATCTCAGCTCTCATGCACTTGTCTGACTGACTACCTGGGACTAATCACATTGCGTCTCTGGGGCTTCATTTTCCTCATCTGAAAGCTGAGAGAGTTCAGCTAGGTCAAAGGATAATGAATGGTCTTCTAGTCCAACGTCCTTATTTTATGATGAAGAAACCAAGTCCCAGAGATACGAAATGACTTGTCCAATGTCTCACAGGCAATAAATCACATAGATTTTGAACATAGTTTCTCTAACTTCAAATTTAGGCCTCTTCCTACTGTATCATGTTGCATGCCAAGTATAGTATCTAAACAAGTTTCCTTTCAGTTCTAACTCCCATAAAATAATTCATGTATATTTATAAATTTTGCATTGGGAATGACAATATACATGGTATGTAGATGAAGGCAAAATGTGCAGATTTTCCTGTGAAGATGAATGCCTTCTGATTTCTCTCCTCAAGTTGTATTTTCATAAGTGCTATGCTATATTCTACTTTGCATTAGTACCCAAGTAGTGTTAGGAGACCTAGAGGAACCCCCACATCACATGAGGGTAGACCCCTTATAGAGCATTTATGGGAGGACATAGACAAGAGCCTTAGAGATGAGAAGGTGTTGCGTTACATTTTGTACAACTGGAGGGAAGGGTGCGTATTGATGTGATTGTAGATCCATTGTGTATTGAAGTGTGCTGTATGGCAAATTCCCCATTTTATAGGTCTTTTCTGGATTACCCTAAGCTATCTGGTCTTCTACTTGCTCTCTATGTTTGAGTTATTAATGAGCAAAAAGCAAAACTTCTGATCAAAATGGAAAGGCTCAGTTGGCTGGAGGTTTGACAAGCCATATGCAGAAAAACGCTCAGTGACAGTTTTCTGCTGCAAAGGTGCCTGGGAAATAAACAAAGATGCAGTGCCTAATGAACAATTACTCTTATATATCTGTCACTTTTCTAGAAAAATGTGGTGTCAGTATCTCACTGGTGTGTGAATATGAACAGTAGAAATCACTTTTCTCTTGGGGAAATATGCCAACAGTTACAATTATAGAATACTGTAGTTGATTTTAAGTAAGGTCTCCTGAGCATGTTTTTTGTTTGCTGCACCAGCTTATTTGATGGTTGAGAAACTAGGTAATGGTTTATGTTCTCCAACCTTAGCTGAATACATTTATGAACAGCTTGTTCAGTTTTATATGACCTCAATTTAAGACATTTGGAAAAATGAAGTCAATTGTTGATTTGTGTTGGTTGTGCAGTCTGTGATAAATAGATCATAAGAATATAACTTGATGGATTAGATAAATGATGTGAATATAGTTCATTGTGAGAACATTGCATGGTATCTGTGATGTTGCTTCTGGAAAAAACAAATTCTAGTAAAATCAGAAGGGTTATTAACAGCATTAACAAAAATGCCATTGGCTTTAAGCCAGTATCTCTTTGTGTCTGGAGGACCACTTTTCTCCATAACAGCCTTGTTATTTAATGGAAATATTTCCATGTTTATTTAAAAGTGGTTGTGTCTGCACAGTTAAAACCAGTTGATTGATTCAGTACAGTCGAACAGCTGTTTAGTTCAGTTAATCAGGCAAAATGTTTTATATTTTTAAAAAAAAGCATTTTGTAGATTATAAACTCACCTTTTGATGATCTTTTCTCTCTTGAATGGATTGTGTTGTTGCCATGTTAAGCCAATTTAAATCAGTTTACATGGTTTTATTTTTTGTCTCATCTCCACTTTAATTATTATGCATTTTCAAAGATAAAATAGAGAAAATAGGATAATTGGATTAGAAATGCCTTGATCTTTCCAAAAGAAATAATTTAGAACAAAGCATATAGAAAGTGGAAGTCATTTAATTTAATCAAATAATGTACTTTTATCAATGTTACTTATCATAGTAATAGTAGCTGGCATTTGGATAGCACTTTAAGCTTGACAAAGCATTTTATTGTAATTGATGCAGTAGATAGAGCACTAGGCTCGGAATCAGGAAGACCTGAGTTCAAATCCTCCCTCAGATTTTTACTAGCTGTGTGACTCTGGGCAACTCATTTAACCTCTGTTTTTCTCAGTTTCCTCATCTGGAAAACTGAGAGAATAATAGCGCTTACCTTCCAGAGTTGTTGTGAAGACCAAATGAGATAATAATGGTAAAGTGCTTAGCACAGTGCCTGGCATGTAGTAAATGCTATATTAATGTTAGCTACTATTATTATTATTATTATTACAAATGCTGAGTACTTTATAACAACCCTTACATGTTGGTGCTATTATTAGCACCCTTTTACAGATGAAGTAATTGAGGGCAAAACAGGTTAAGTGGCTTACACAGGGCCATAGAACCAAGTGTCCCAATACAGGCCTGGAATTCAGATCCTTGGGGCTATGGGTCCAGTGCTCTAGCCATTGCATACCAAATATGCATACATGTGTGATACTTGCATCTAGCAGTGTGATAATTAATTTTAAATTGCACATTTTCACATGGCAACAGCATTTTATTCTAAAGTAAGGTAGCAACCAAACAGGTATGTAAACACAGTTTTGCCCAATTTTTATAAAAGCAGTGGCATCAGGTCTTCATTTATCTGGAATTTTTTGGTAACAAGGTTTTCATGTAAGTGAATTTCTTAGAGCAAAACTTAAAAAAAATGTAAATGATTTTGATTAACTCTTTCTTGGATTATTTTCTTTCTAAACTGTATTGAGCTCTTCTATGCATTCTTAAACAAACTTTAAAAAAAAAGGGGAGGAACCTGTAATTTTATTGGTTCAGGGAGTCACCCTTCAGCAAGGTAGAGCTGCAACTATTTGGCAATTTATAGTCTTTAGAGAGTTGCTTGGGTGGTGCAGCAGATAGCGCACAGTCTTTGGAGTCAGGAGGATCTGAGTTCAAATATGACCTCAGACACTTACTGGCTGTGTGACCCTGGGAAAGCTACTTAACCCTGTCCGTTCCTTATCTGTAAAGTGAGCTGGAGAAGGAAATGGCAAATACTTTAGTACCTTCACCAAGAAAACCCCAAATGGGATCACTGAGAGTTGGATGCCACTGAAAGGACTCAGCAACAAAAAAGGAGGGACTTAGGTGCTTTGGCCTCCCAGGTTGGTTTTCAATAAGGAAGGCAATTTAACCTTTTTTGATGACAGGCTTATCATTATGAAAATGTACCATTTTACATAATGGAATGTTTACAGGGACTATTGAGGTGTGTAGGACTTTTTTTTTCTTGCTTGAAAATTTCCTATTCTGCTTTTTGTGTTCTTGTGTATGCTTTTTAATAGTTTTTTTTTTTTCATCTTCTCTCACTCTCAAGTTTTAACCATCACTATGCCTTAGTTCAGGAGTAGTCTCCATCACACTTGAAATTTGCTGATTCTATTGTGTTGTGTGAAGGGAAGCCAAAGAAGCCAGTTTGTTAGGAGTGTTTCTTAAGAGTGAACAGGCAGTGAGTTGAGGACATTAGTAGTGGCTTTCATATGAGTGAGCATATTCCTGATGCTTTTTACCAATTAAGTCAATAAGCATTTATTAAGCAAACACCCACTGTGCTAAGCACTGAAGATACAAAGAAAGGCAAAAATATAGTTCCTGCTATAAAGAAGGGCACAGTCTGATAGGAGAAACAATATGAAAAAACCCTACCTATGTACAAACAAAATATATGCAGGATCAATTGGAGAAAATCCTGCAGAGAATGCACTGAGATTAAGGAAGGTAGGGAAAGTCTTCTTGCAGAAGGAGAGCCAGGGAGCCAGGGAAGCCACGAGGCTGAGATGAGGAGGGAGAGAACTCCAGGCACTCAGGACAGTCATTGAAAATGCCAGAGTTGGGAAATGGAGTGTCTTGTGTGAGCAAGAACCAGGCCATCTTTCCTTCCTTCTCCTACCCCAGCTTTTGCAATCTTGCATTCAGTCCCAGCACTATTAAGACACAATTACCCTAAGTTACATGCAATGCCCTCATTTTCCTTGGCCTCATTATCTCTTCAGCATTTGAAACTATAGACCACCTTTTTCTCTTATGGCTCATATGACTAAACTATCCTAGTTTTCCTATTTTTCTGACCATCCCATTTCTTCTTCATCTAGACTTCACTGTCCCTTGAGTTTGATTTCTGACTTTTTGTTGTTGTTCATTCATTTTTCAGTTGTACCCAACTCTTCTTGACCCTCATTTGGGGTTTTCTTGGCAAAGATACTGAAGTGGTTTGCCATTTTCTTCTCCAGCTCATTTTACAAATGAGGAAACTGAGGCAAACAGGATTAAGTGACTTGCCCAGGGTCACACAGCTATTAAATGTCAGCAGCCAGATTTGAACTCAGGAAGATGAGTCTTCTTGCCTCCAGGCTCAGCTTTCTATCCACTGTACCACCTAGGTGCCCTGACTTCTTTACTCAGTTTGAAATTCCTCTCTCCAAGGTTACTAATGATCTCTTAATCAACAACTCCAATGACCTTTTCTCAGTTTTCAGCCATCTTGTCCTTCCTGCAGCATTTATCACTATTGATTGCCCTTTCCTCAAGCAAACCTTCTCAGGTCTTGGTTTTTATAACATGGCTATCTCCTGATTCTCTTCCTACTTGCCCAGCTGTTCCTTTACAATCTGCCTTGAGGGATTACCATTTTTTTTCACACCCCTGTGTGTACACTAAGATTTTGTCTGACTGTGGACAAGCCACATAACCTTTATATGCCCCATATATTGCCCTAAGACATAAAAAAAACACTGAGGGTTTGCATATTGTTTTGGTGGAAGGAGTTTCCACATATGACATTCCCCATGATGGCAACATAGTGTCATAGATTTAGAGCTACAAGGGATTTGAGAGTTCATAAAATCCAATCTTCTCATTTATAAATGAAGAAAATATAGCCCAGGGAATTTAAGTGATTTGATGAAAGACACAGAGGTAATAATTATCAAAGATGGGGTTTCTCCATCAATTCCCCCCCCCAATCCAATTAGTTGTAGCATTCCATCAATTCTATATGCACATTATTCACAAATGCCCTCCTCTCTCCGTTCCCAACCACCATCCTGGATCAGGCCCTCATCACCTGGACTATTGCAATAGCTTTATAATTGATTTCTTTACTTCACATGTCTCCTCCCATCTGTTGCCCAAAATATTTCTAAAGCACGGACTGATCATCTCATTGTCCTGCTCAATAGTCTTCAGTGGCTCTCTATCGTCTGTAGGCTAAAATACAAATCATCAGCCTAGCTCCCCTTTCAGCTTTATTTCATATTACATACTTTACATTTCTGCCAAACTGACCTACCACCAGTTCCCTGAACTCCCAGCTATCACCTCTTGTGCATTTACACAAGCAAGTCTTGTTTTTGTCTTTACATTCCCACTGCCTAGCACCAAAACTTGCACATAGGCGTTTAATAAACATTTGTTGAATCCAATTTAATTCAGACCTGTGTTTCCAAGTGTCTTCTAGACATTTTTACATGCATGTCTTGGTGTCCCTTTTGCTGGGTTTCCAAGACCAAATATTATTTTTCCATGACACTGCCATTCGCCTATGCTCAAGGACTTCCTCTTTATTTTGGATCCTTCTTTCTTCCTCATTCTTTACAAATCTAATCAGCTGACAAATTCTAGAAAGTCAATCTTGTAATATCTTTCATGTGCACCCCTATCTTTTTAGGAGCCTCTATAACAATAAAAGTAGAATTGTGTTAGTTTTATACTCAGAGTCTCTGGGTTTGAATTTTTAGTAGCTCTGCTATTTACTAGCAATGCTAGTCCAGGAAGGTTCATTCACTCTCTCAGAGCCTCAGTTTCTTTATCTATAAAATGAGTTCAGACCAGATAATCTCTGTGGATCCTTTCAGCTCTGAATCCTATAGTCTTCTCTCCATTGTCATCATATGAATACAAGTTATCATTACCATGTGTCTATATTTCTTTAGGAGCTCCTAACTGATTTCTTTCCCTAATCTTTACTCCTTCTAGTTTGTTTTCTTTGCATTATCAGACTTACCTTCTTTATTCAGAGATCTAAGCATGCCAGGCTCCTTCTTCACAACCACTCACCATTCTTGTGAGGCTTCAAACCAAAATTTCACTCCTTAGCCACTACTCCCCCATTTGTAGTGTTTCTCCCTATTAGAATGTAAGCTCCTTGAAGGTAGATACCTTCTTGCTTTTGAATTTGTATCCTGAGCACTTAGAATAGTTTTTTAAATAGTGAACATATAATAAATGCTCCTTCCTCCCTCCCTCCCCCTCTTTTTTCCTTCCTTTCTTCCTTCCTTCTTCCTTTTTTCTCTCCTTTTCTCTGTTTCCTTGTATACTCTCAAACACCTTTATCTACAAACTTCTTGATCTACCAGTTGGTCTTTATAGGTCTGTCTTCTTAAATGTCAGTAATTACAAGGGATTCCAGAATGTGGACAACCACAATGGTTCATGTACACAGTACTCAACTGCTTGCTCTTTCTTATTCAGAAATCATGCAGCATGTATCATTTCCTTGATTGTCTCTACAGCAGTCCTTCACCATACCATGTAAATCTGGGCACCCATATTTAATTTAAAAAAATTTCAGAGAAAAAGAGACTGAGTCACAAAACAGGTAGGTACTGGCTTCCCCGATGACTAGGACAAAGCTGGGCTCAAGAACTCAAGACCTCCCAGGAAACATAATAGGACATGAAAATATTGACTTTAACTATACTTGTTCTATATAGACAGATTGATTTTGGTATTATTTTCATAAGTCATATTCTAATATAAGGACCCAGGACATTTAAAAAAAATATGATTCTGTTTAGCTTAGAGCTCTTCACATAGTAGATGATGATGATGATGATGACAATTGACGATGATAGGATTTGTATATTGCTCTAAGGTTTGCAAAATGTTTTACTCATATTATCTCATTTTTTCAATCAACCAGTCAACAAGTACTTGTTCATGTGTCAGACACTGTGCTAGGCACTGAGTATACACAGACAATGATGAAATTGATATGTGTTGAATTGCTTTGAATGTTACTTGGGAGGGCCAGTTTGTATTAGATGATGAAGTAACATTTCCAAACTTATTGTTTCTAACTTAGCTTCGGATATTCTTGTGTAGCTCAGGCTCTGTACCCACTATCCCAGTTTTACACTAGCTGGATCCCCACCTGGTGGCTACCATCTCTTCTCTCAGGGTTCTAGGGAGTAACCCTGAGAGGCTGGAGGTGGCTAATACTATCTCTTACAAGCACCCATACAATGTGTTACCTAATATCATTTAGCCAATTAATATCTACCCAATATCAAATGAATAGCAATTAGCTTTTACAAAGGGATATTTACTGAGAAGGCATACTGAGGACTGATATACAACATCCCTCCAAAAGTTGTGGTCACCCTCTCTGATAAGTAAATACAAGTAAGCTCAAGCTTAGGGTGCACATACGGTGAAGAGGTAATTTGTAGCTCCTGCTGGGCGGAAATCCCCTTCTCCCTTCCAGGGATTTCCTTGAAGTGAAGCTCTTTTCGGGCTTTGAGGGTTGAAGTTGTTGTAAAGTTTTAAAGCTGCCTTTCCTCAGTGTATCTAGTTGGTCCTTAGGTCTCATTAGCTACTGTTGTTCTGTATATACTTTTACTGTTAACTGTTAGAGATGGGAAATCCAGATCTTCCAATCTTTCATATTTTCAAAAGGTCTTTATTTGGCCTAGGAGGTAGCAGGGAGGAGAGAGAGACTTTCCCCCATCCCAAGTAATTTCCGCTTAGAAGGCTCCATGAAGTCTCTAGGCTGGCTTGATATTGGAATACTAGATTCTATTCTGGCTTGCTATTTTATTTAAACCCTGCAGGACATGGATTGATTCTCTTCAACCTCAGTCAATAAATATTTATTAAGTGCCTACTATGTGCCACTGAATATACAGAGAAAGAAAAAAAATGCAGTTCCTGCTCTCAAGGAGCTTCCTATATAATGTCATTTTATTCCATCCAATGGCTGTAAGTATTTAACTCCTTCCAAGCTGATTAATAAGTTTTCCTTCCTTATTTTATACCTTTGATTGATTCAATTGAGTCAATAGAGGTATCACACCTATTTTATACTTTTTTATATCTTTTAAACTTATTTTATACCTTTTATACCTATTTTATACCTTTAATTGAGATTCTGTAACTCAATCAAAGAAGTAATTTCACCTGATAAAAATATCAATAAATAGAGAATATTGTTAATTATGTTAATTGGGGGTGGAAGTGAATGATTCCATTGAGATATCTTGCCCTTCTGTATTGGAATGGGTGGACCTTCACTCTCATATTTGTGTATTTTAAAATAGATTGATTTTTAGCATTTTATAGATCTTATTTTCAGTGTCGTTTCAGACCATATGACACTTGAAGATGAGGAGAGGACAAAACTGTAGTATAATTTTAGAAAGGGCTTTGGTCAAGTTACTTTTTTTTTTTTTAAAGACATAAATTGTCTTCTCTTTAGAGTGCCATTCAAGTGCTTCTGGCAGAAATAACAGCCTGCTCTTTCCGGTACATTTGATACTTACCCAACAAAGAATAATGGAAGAGGTAGAGAAGGGATAATAGCAAAGGAAGAATGTACAGCTTATAATACAGTCCTTGCAGAGGCAATGGCTTGTTCTTACTAGAAGAGATTGAATACAAACACACAGAAAATGATTTTTTTAATCATAAGTCAACAAATATTTACTGAGACTGCTTAGTACTGTGGGGGAGAAACAATAAGTATAAGACACTTATATTTAAATATATTATAAATAAATATGTTAGAAGTAAATATAACATAGTATAATATAAAAATATATATTATAAATAAAATATATACTTAAATATAATTCTGTCAAATTCTGTCATTGGTTGAAACAAAGTCTAGATTTTAGGATTATAGGATCATAAGGTTTAAATATGGAAAGAATCTTAGGGAATGTCTGGTCCAGTCGCCTCATTTTATAACTTTGGAAACTGAGGTTCAGAGGGGAAAAGTGTCTTGCCCAAGGTCACATAGCAAATAAATAACAGAGCCAGGATTTGAACCCAAGGTCTCTGACTCCAAATCCAGCACTTGCTTTTCCACTACAACTTGTTGCCTGTTGAATGAAACATTTAAAAACAAAATATACATCCTGGGCATTGTGTTTTCTCTTAAAACTCTAGTGCTTTTTAATCTCTAGTTTTTTTGGGGGTGGATGGAGGGTGGGTGGAAGTTTGGTGAGGGGAGCTAAGGTATCTTAGGAACAAAATTAAGTCCAGTTTTTATATCAAAACTCATTTTCCATTTGTCGAATCTGCACGTACTTTTTGTTTTTGTTTTTAATTTTAAATAAATCTTCCTGCATGAAATAGAAAAAAATTCAAGGTCTTTGCTTGGAAGAAAAGGCGGTGTAAACAACATTTTCATCAGTTGCATCTGTGCGGTCCAGCAATAGCCCCTTACTGGAAGCAACATTTCCACATTGATTGCTAAAAGGACTTTTTGTGTCAAATCTCAGCCTCTCCTTAGGGTTGTTCCTCCTTTGACTCCACCCAAGCTTTATTAATGATTATGTTAGTTTTCTCATCCAAACACTTAACAGCTTCTCACTTCAAGAACCTTTCTTAGGAGGAGGCAGCAACACCTGAACTTACATTTAGCCTCAGACACTTGCTAGCTATGTGACCCTGAGCAAGTCACTTGGCCTCTGTCTGCATCAATTTCTTTAACTGTAAAATGGGGATCATAATAGCACCTATTCTCCAGGGTTGTTCTGAAGATCAAATGTGATATTTGTAAAGTGCATAGTGCAGTGCCTGGCACATAGTAGGTGCTTAAAATTTTTTTGCTTCTTTTCCTTCCTTTCACAGTCCTTAGTGCCTTCCCTCTGAGACTACCTTCAATTCATCATGTTTATAGCTTATTTACACATAGTTGTTTGTTTGCTGTCTCCCTATTTCACTGTGAGCTCCTTGAAAGGAGGGAGTTCTTTTTTAACCTTTCCTTGTATCTCTTGTGCCTAGCATAGTGCTTGACACATAGTAGGAACTTAATAAATACCACTTGATTGTTTAATTGCTTGTGTCATTGTCAAAGGAGGATTTTTCCTTTTCTTAGCATTCTTTTTATACCTGAGTCAGACAAGCTCCTATTTCTGTTGCAGCCTCTTTTTGCATAATACGTTGACTGCATCCATCTTAGTCTTTCTCAAATCACCTTCCAAGGAGATGAGCTTCAAGAAATTATTGATGGTCATGGACTAGTTCTGCCCATTTAGAGGCTTTATGAGAAACTCAAATGACTTTACCTGCACATTCTCAGTGGGGACTTGCTGAACACCAGGGAAGGTGAAATAGATCTTCACCAATCTAGCTGATTGATCCCATCAGTAATTGTTGATTTTTACCATGAGCCCAACTGAAATGGCTGGCAGCCCTGAGCAGCTGACTTCTCATTGTCAACAGTTTCTTCCTTTTCCTGACCCTTCTGCTGGATCTTGTGCTTGGTTTCTGTCTCTAATGTGGGCTTTTCTGTCTGAGTGTTATGACCTCTTTTCCTGGTGGCCTTTTCAGCAAGTCCTTCCTTCACCTCTTCCAGTTCTTTTTGAATCTCCTCCAGGGCTGATACCATGGTTTGCTGCATTCCCAGGGGTAATGCAAAGTCAAGGTATGCCTTTGTGGAGGGGAGGCATTTTTATAAATATACCGGATAAAATGAGTTTGAAGACCCAAAATAATTTTTGGTTTCAGCAAATTTAATCTTTCCTTTCAGCTATATAGAGAAAATAAAGTTCCTGAATTTTAAATTCAACATAAGAAACGGTTATAGTAAATTTTCTTTTATCCTATGTACTCAAGGGATACAATTTTCCAGTTATTCTGATATGATCTGGCCTATTAAGGTCACTTCAGGGGCATGCTTTCTGGTTAGACTTCACTAGTCATGGATTCTCACTTTTGGTCTAAATACACCTGTTTATCTTCTGGAATTTTACCTTAATGTCCAACTGAAAAAAGTCTTAGATGAATGAAGTTGGTTCTCCTCATTTTGATGTTCCTTCTATTTTTCTTTTTTTTAATTAATTTATTTTGGTTTATCCACAATCACTTTCATAAGCTTTTGAGTTTTAAATTTTTCTCCCCCTCCCCCTCCCCAAGATGGTGCACAATCTGATATAGGCTATACATATACATTCCTATTGAACATATTTTCACATTAGTGATATTGTAAGAAAGAATTAGAACCAATAGGAGGAGCCACCAGAAAGAGAAAATAAGACAAAACAGAAGAAAAAGATAGCAAAAAAAATTCTATTTTTCTAACAGAAAATGTTTCTCCTGTCATTGAACAATAGAGCTAAGAGTAGCACTAGGCATTCATTCATTCATGCATTCATTCATTCATGCAACAAACATTTATCAAAGACCCACTGCTTACAAGGCACTGTTACTCCACCTAGGGTATAACAAGCAAGGGAAGGAGTATAAAGACATTTAAAAATTATTTATTTTATTCTGAACTTGAGAAATAAAACAAGCATTTCCATAACACAGTAGAATAGAAAAAAAAGATGATTGTACATGAAACTGCAAATCTATTATGTACAACTTGCCATTCCTTTTAAATATATAATAAAGTTAGCATGTAACTTTCTTTTTTCTCTTTTTTTCTCCATCTTCCCAGAGATAGCTACCATTAAACACAACTATTTATGTGTATGTATATATATATATATATGTATACACACATATGTATATACATGTAAATTCATTCTATACATCTATTTATCAGTTCTTTATCTGGATGCAGATAGGGTCTTCATTTATTTAATTTGGGTATTTATAATAGTCAAAATGACTAGTTACTCAAAGAATAAAGACAGTTTCTACTTGACTTTTTATAAGTTTACATATTTTTAACACCAGAAAAATCTTGCTCTCTTGGTAAGTATAGGTTTTTTTTTTTTTTGTGATAAGTTGCTTGTGATAAAAAAGTCTTTGAAACCAGGGGAGGCAATTTTCAGAAGCAGTGAGAGCACAATTAATAAATGTTGCTTAAGGTGAACAAATCTTTGCTGATGTTAATACCATATGTGTTTGAAGTTAGGTGTAGGGGATGGTCCAAAAATACGCTACCTGAATTGTGGGTTGATTTTGAATTTAAAACATGTGTATTTCTTGATCAGTCAGTTCAAATCAGGGGTGGGGACCCTGCGACCTCAAGGCCACACGTGGCCTTCTAAGTCCTTGGGTGCAGCCTTTTGACCAAGTCCAAGCTTTACAGAACAAATACTTTTATTAAGAGGATTTGTTCTGTGAAGTTTGGATTCAGTCAAAGGGCTGTACTTGAGGACTTAGGGGGCCACGTGTGGCCTTGAGGCCACAGGTTCCCCACCCCTGGACTGGGGAGAGGCCTTAAATCAAGATGATTAAAAGTCTGGAAATAATGCCATGTTGTTATTGGTTGAAGGAATAGGGGCTGTTCAGCCAGGAGAAGAGAAGATAAAAGAGGGACAAGATAGCCACTTCCAGTATTTGAAGGGTTGCCATTTGGGAACCTTGTTCTGTTTGACTCCAGAATACAGAACTAGGAGCAACACTTCCTGCACCAACACCCCCATTATTCCACTTAAGTGTTCTTTATGACAAGGCTGATCGTGCTACGTCCAATCTTCATATTCCACACACCCATATAATCCTCTAAACTGAAATGGAGTGGAATTTGAGCAGTCTGTTGGTGTGCTCCACGAAGCAGAAGGGGTAGAGTCCTGCAGCCAGGGGACCAGGCAGATGGCTCTACCAACTGCTACCAGGGAGTTGTATTTTTTAATAACTCAGCTTACTGGAATCTTTACTAATTAAGCCTGTTACACTGATTTATGCTACTATAGACAGAAGTAGAGAGTGCCTTCATTACAATCATGATGGTGTTTAAAAGGTTGGAATGTCTGATTTAAGAGTTTCTCAGCATTAACTACTATTTGCTTATATTTATAGACTTTCCCACAAGCATTTTGTTTTTCTTTGTTTTGTGTAAACATTCTGGGCTATTAGGATTTCCAGTGCTCATTTCTTTGGGGTCTTTGTGATTGCCTCTGGTGGTATTTGCTGATGTATACATTTTACAAAGCAAAAGAATGGCTATATGTCATTAATCATATTTGCAGGTGCTGAAATATTTGGGCCTAACTGACAATGAAAAGAAGAGTCATCTAGCTGAATTAAAAAAAAAATGGAATGTTGACTCTTTCTTTTCAAACCAAGGCAATATGTGGGTACCTATTTCTGTGGTATAGTGGTTTGGAGAATTCCAAAGGCCAGATACATATGGTGAGGGTGTGTTGTACACCTGTGTACCTTTGATCAGTAAGATGAGATTGCTCATTGCTTCGAGAGCCAATGGACACTGCCTTGGTTACAGAGTCAGTGGAGAGGTTGGGTGGATTTAGTTCCTTATTTTCCATAGGAGGACACTTTGGAAGATAGAACATTTACCATTACGATCAATTAGTGAGCTAGGAATAAACATTATCCAGGTGGTACCTTATTAATAGCACTGCAGCATGGTGATGACCATGAGAAGCCACTCACAATTCAGCTTTCTAATAGCTGAAGTGTGCAGCTTGATTTGCTTTGGAATAGCAGACATTTTAGAAAGGGCATATTTTCATAATCTCTATTTCACAACACATTATGTGTAGATTCTTTTTCAATCTCTATGACTTAGATTTGCTTTAACAAAGGTAAAACTCCAATGCTTAGCACAATGGCTGGCACACAGTAGGTGCTTTATAAATGTTTCTTGGCTATTGACTATTGACTAAAACTTTGATTGGGGACAATTTTTTTTGCCTTTAAATTTCTTGGCTACGTCCTGTTGTAGGAATCTGAGATGTTTTTCAAAATTTTGAGTTATATGTCTACCAGATAGTGGAATGATTCACCCTACTATTCCTTCATATTGACATCACATGACTCTTTTCATTTGATTTAGATTTATCTTGTATATTCTGATTATTTTATGCTATCTCCCCCAATAAAAACTAAGAGTTTTGAGGGCAGGAACTGATTTTGCTTTTTCTTTGTATTCCCAGTACTTAGTTCAGTACTTGTTGATTGATTGACTTCTTAATTGTTCTAATTAGCCAGTGTTCACAGTATCTACATAGTCACATGTGCCACAGTCTGTCTCTCTTACGTGCTACTCGATATGTCTCTTTCTGTTTTTCTCTCTCTGTTTCTCTGTCTTTTTCTTTATCTGTCTCTCTTTTTCTCTCTCAAAAATGTACTCAGTAATTTACGATTGTGTGAAAAGGTATGCCTTAAAATTTTGAGTCTATGTGGGCTGAATGACAAGACATTCCTATAAGTCCACATGCACATCCTGATATTTTTTGCAAATGAGTGAATCCCTATTGATTTGGCTTTTGGAACCTGGAAAAATTCAGAGGAAAGTTTTGATTATAGTTTAAAAACAATGAACAAAAATAAATAAAACTTAACCATCCCTTAAACTAAAATTTTATCAGTGTAAAAAACAACTCAGAAATGTATATTGTTATTTAAAATAGTAAACTTCTTAACATTGTGTGGAGTTAAAATTAGTGAGATTGCTCTGTTAAATTCATCATAAAAAATCTCCCTTAAATTAGTGTCTTGAAAATAGCGCATGGTGTCTAGTTCTAGATCTACTACTAACTAGCTGCATGACTTTGAGTAAGTCATTTCACCTTCCTGGATCTCAATTTCCTTACTTACTAAATGAGGGGAATTAGGTAAGATTACTTGTAAATGAAGGGGCTGGTTAAGATGATTTCTGAAATTACTTTCAGCTTTCTAAAAAGTGAAAATGGAAAGATGGAAGAAAATAGTGTTGATAAAAATGAATAAAGTACCTTTAAGTAGAAATAAATACAAGAAGGTTTTGTATTAAAACATTTTAACATACTTTTTTGGTCATTTTTTAGTGTATGCCTAATTGTTTTTCTAATGAAAGAATAATCTCATTTCAGGGGTACAGCCTACGTTTTAGTGTATATTTGTGCCTATATTTGAATTAATATAGTATATTCCTATTCTCTTAGCAAATGTTCAATATAGTAAGGTAGTATTTTGGAGAAATAACTGTATTAGTCATTTACATTTCACTCTTACAGATTTCTGGATGTATTCATTGGCTTGCTTACTCCAAATATTGCCAGGGTGGTAGTAGAGCATCCTAGTTGTTTATCTTTGATTCCTCTCTCTTGCTCTATGACCATTTGGACTTTTCTCCCATCGTAAACTTCCTCGATGATGTCCTTTACTTGTATCCTTTGGAATTCTTCTTTGGTTATGTGTTACATGTTGCTTATACCCACAATGTACCTTTGCATTGTCTTCCATGTGATACTCATCTTTGATTCTTTGAAGACAGTAGTCTTCCATGGCTCACAACTATATAGCAACACTGGGAAAATGTTAATATTGAAAAGATGGGTCTTTGCTTTCATGAAAAACTTGAGGTCAGTAAAAGAGCTTTACACTTTCCCGAAAGCTCCTTAAATTGTTCTAATTAGCCAGTGTTCACAGTTATCTACGTGTGCCACAGTCTGTCTCTCTTGCTACTCGATATGTCTCTTTCTGTTTCTCTCTCTGTTTCTTTCAGTTACACAAAAGGGAGCAGGCAGGAACGAGTTAGTTGCTCATTGCATTATTGGAGGCAATTCCTGAGTGGATGAGATCACAGATCTATTTGGGTATTTATTGACTGTGTGTTTAGAAAATTAAAAAACTTACTTTAGTCCTAAGAGAGCAAACCAGTTAACAAGCTTTGCACTTTCCCAACTCTCCTATTCTTTCTGCAACCCTGGGTTTAGCTCATAGTCCAAGTCAAGTCAAGTCAAGAAGCATTTATTAGGTATTTACTATGTGTCAGGCACTGTGCAAAGTGCTGGAAATACAAATATATACATACAGAAAGACATACCCTTCCCTTAAGGAACCTAAATTCTAATTGGAAAAGATAATAACATAAAAGGGAGAAGAAAATGTGTGTGTGTGTGTGTGTGTGTGTGTGTGTGTGGGTAGAAAGAAATGAACTATACTGTTTGTTCCAGACATACATATTGTCGTATAAAATGTATCTGGAGTCCATCCAAATACATGTTGAAATTTAGGCAATTAAAAAAAAAATCAGCAAAAAAAGGGGGGCAGCTAGGTGGTGCAGTGGATAGAGTGCCGGCCCTGAAGTCAGGAGGACCTGAGATCAAATCCAGCCTCAGACCAAACACTTGACACTTACTAGCTGTACGACCCTGGGTAAGTCACTTAACCCCAATTGCCTTAAAAAAAAATCAGCAGAAAAAAAAAGAAATTTAGGCAATAAATGTTCTTTATACCCTCTTGGTCTTTCCTGAATGGAGAAGCATGTTGGGTGCTCCTTCCCCCACCTCAAAGGCAAAATTTTGGAGAAGCTGAACACCAGTTACATAAAGGGAGCAGGCAGGAACAAGTTAGTTGCTCATTGCATTATTGGAGGCAATTCCTGAATGGATGAGATCACAGATCTATTTGGGTATTTATTGACTGTGTATTTAGAAAATTAAAAAACTTACTTTAGTCCTAAGAGAGCAAACCAGTTAACAAGCACGTGATAAATAAGAATTGTGTTGTGTTGTTTAGTTTTTCTCTAGCTTAATCTCCTTGGTCTTAATCTCTTTAGTTGCTCTTGATCTTACCTGTGTGGAAAAGCATGTTGAATGCTCCTCCCCAAAAGGGGGGAGGGAGGAGCATTTTTTTATGGTTACCATTGGTTTTCACGTATGTCTACATATATGTATATAAGTGTATGTACACACATATGTATGTGTGTATACATCCCCTCTTTTTTCCTGATGCCCTAATATTTCAAAACTGATACTTGTACAGGTAGAACCTACAGAATGCTGTGAGGCTCATAAATGAAAGTGAAAAAGGAGCATTTGCTGTATCAGAGCAGTTTCATTGGGCATCATTATTTGGGCTAATCAAGCAGACACACTCAAAGTAATGTCAAGGATAATAGAGATTTATTATAACAAATTAAAGGCTAATCAGAGTGAAGCCTGAGATAAAGAGTACAGCAAAACAAACACAAATGAGGATAACAAGGAAACAGCGTCTGGTGATATACTTTCAGTGGGTTGGTGATCTTGGGACGTAGAGAGCTGTGTTTGTTGGATTTGCTTTGTACTTACGAATCAGTCAATCAACTGGCATTTATTAAGCACTTTCTGTATGCCAGGCACTGTGCTAAGTTCTGGGAATAAAAAAAAAGTAGTATTCTGTTTTTCAAAGTGGAGTCTACATATCAAAATGTGTCCCTTGTTATTTCCTTCTATATGTCGCTTCTTGTGCAGCTGCCTGTCATATGTTGCCCTTGTCCTGCTTCTGCTTAGAATGACCTACTTCATGGCTCTCCTTCATCTTTTCAATTTCCCAGTCTTCTGATTTTTATTGGACATCTAATATTCCCCCTCATGGGTCCCTGGACTGGGAGGTTTTTCTGTGATCAGTGTGTTCAATTTTTATGAATATAGATTTACATCCCATTTAATCCTCTTCCTTAGTTATTTTTTAAAGCAAAGGTTAGACTGATTTAATGGTTTCCTTTAGTGGGAAGTTTTACAGTGAAGGAATCATCAGTTGGAAAAATTCATCTTCTGATGAGTGTGCTTCTCTATCAGTAATGAAGATGTTACAAGGTTTTCAGGGCAGGACCGTTTATTGCCCAGGAGGCAGAAAAATATCACTAAGTGAAAATCAATAAAACTAATTCCGTTCAAACAATAAAGGCAGGAAAAATAACCCTGGAATAGGCTGACCCTTCTGTTGGCCCAATGTAGTCAAGTTAACCTAATGTAGCTATTAGTTTGATTCACTGAAGTGTTTTTCTCCAAGCAGTTTTTTTAACTTTAGTTAGATTTTTTTTTTCTGCACTGAAGGTACAGAAAATACATCCCAATGTGTTTATGGTTTGTGGATTTTTTTAAAGTGTTTAACTTAGAGCAAAATTCAGTCTTAAGAAGTTTTCTCCAACAAGGTCCATGTATTAGGATCATACAAGGATTACTTAATAGATGTGACCACAGAAATAGACTTGTTCAATGACTTTCTGATTGTCATTGTCAACTGAGGTGTAAAATGGGGGTATACACTTAACAAAGGTATTTGCCATTGACTCAGAGGATCCTCCACACAGACCAAATGGAAGAAGAATTTTCTTTAGTTGGTGAGGTTCTCCAGATGCTGGTTGTAGATGATGTTGATTGAATCAAGCTATAGGTTCCTTTCTGTGAGACCCACTACCATTGAAAAAAAAAAGATCTAATGATCTATAAAAGAAGAGCCAAATGTGTAAAAGCATCCTGCTGTCCAGACTATGAAATACAATTGGAAGGGCCACCCGTCGAGTTTGTCTGTCAGTGTATTTGTATGGGCAGGAACAGCAGATGGACAATGAGCTGGGCCAGAATTGAGTTAGAGGAAAGGAGAAGGATAGGTAGCTTTGGGGACATTGAATAGGGCTTTCAACAATGTCAAGCTGTTCCCTGTATTTTGGTGATGCTTCATGGCCACAAATCATATCCTACTATAATTGGTGTGGAGTCACAATTGTAGGTGGCCTGACGTGAGATGGATAGACCCATGAGAGGCATAAGAAGGCTTCACCATGATCAAAGATGACATGTGTGCTCTAAATGGTATAAAAGATATCCAGAAGATTTGAGATTTAAAAAGGAGGTGTGCTGGTCATGTAGTAAAAACAAGCAATCAAAGTACTGCATATCTGCTGAACATTAAGAGACCTAGGGAAAGACCTTCAGTACATTCCATAGATCCTCTATAACTAGTATTTGGGGGAAGGGGCATAGATAACAACAACTAACATTTCATATCACTTTAAGATTTGCAAAACACTTTAAATGTGTTAACTCCATAGGCAAGCATTCCATTGGATGAGAAAGTGTAAATAGTGTAAGGATTTTTTTTTTTAGGCAATTGGGGTTAAGTGACTTGCCCAGGGTCACACAGCTAGTAAGAGTCAAGTGTTTGAACCCAGGTCCTCCCAACTTCAAAGCCAGTGCTCTATTCACTGTGCCACCTAGCTGCCTCTCATTGAGAAAGTATGAATAGCCCAAGATCGGCATCTTTGAAGGGAATATCTACTGATGATGTTAATGATGCAACCAATTTGATGAAACATTAAAAAAGATTTTACTGTGCAGTGTCAATTGAAGCAAACAGCTGTGTTTCAGAGAGGCTGACCCTGTCCCTATTCACCAAACCCATTATCTGCTGACCCAGAGAAACAGTACAAGATCCTTGAATTATACTTCCCAATTGTTCTGGTCTGGTCATGACTCAGGCCAATTTCTTTATAGTTTAGGTGCAATATTTGAGCAAAATGAGACATTTATAGGTCATTTGACACTTAACAAAAGGCGGTTTACATAATTGTGGCAGGGGAAGGTTGTTAAGTAAAGATAGGCATAGAGAACTTCTTAAGGTGATTCAGTTGAGCAAAACTCTCTTTGTGACTGACCAGCCAAGCATCTGAAGGTCCTTAGTCAAAGCTTGATTGCTTTGAATTCAGGTAGTGAGAAATTGACATCAATAATCTAAGCCCTTAGTCCCAGCCAACCAATTCTCAAGAAATGTCTCATTACTTTTTAAGAAAAAACTAGCCCAACCTACATGGGGGAAGGGGTTAGGTTATGCTCCTACTATACCATTGTACTTCTTATTTGTAACATTAGAGGTGTCAAGGAAAAAAATAGAATCCTAGGATCACTGGAATCTAGTTGATTCTTTTATTAAGGATATTTTCAGTTCCACACCGCAAGCACAAGTTTGGAAATCTTCCCCTGAAGTTTATCCTCTTCTATACTTATATTTTGGTCCCTCATTTCATGATTGGTTTGGGGGATGCCGAAGATCTGAAAGATTAATGGTTTAAAGAAAACAGTTCTGTTTTGCAGTGTGGCATACAGGAAGGATGCTGGACTGGGGCACCTGGCTTTGAATTCCACCTCTCACTTGCTACCTATGCATCCTTGGGGAAATTGCTTAATGTTTCTGGGTCTCACTTTCCTCAACTTCAGAGGGAGAAGTTGGACTAGATAACCTTTGAAGATCTTTTAAAAATCTAAATCTGTGACACTATGCCTGTTGTGGAACCAATGTACTGATTATATCTGATGTTTTGTAAAAATTCACAACTAAAGTAAGTGACTTAGGGAGGCAACTAGGTGGCACAGTGGATGGAGAACTGAGCTTGGAATCAGTAAGACTTATCTTTCTGAGTTCAAATCTGACCTCAGGCATTTACAAGCTGTGTGACTCTGGGCAAGTCACTTAACTCCGTTTGCCTCAGTTCCTTATCTGCAAAATGAACTGGAGAAGGAAATAGCAAACCACTCGAATATCTTTTCCAAGAAAAACCCAAAATGGGATCACAAAGAAGGGACACAACTTGTTGAGGTTAGAGTTGGGAGAGCTGGTTCAGGTGTGAAAGAATTCACTTAGACTTTCTCTGTAGCCATTGGTGATGAGTTCAAGGTGCTACCCAAAATGATGATAAATAGACATGCAGGTCCTAGTGTCCTGAAAGAATTCACTTGTACAGTCTCCAAGTTAAAGAAAGGCATTTATTGGGGTGATGTACCCAAGTGGGTCTGCTCGCCCATAAGGCAGAGCCCCAATAGGCTCTACTCCATAGAGGAGACAGAACATAGGTTCCCCCTAAGGGAGCAGAATGGCCCTGTTTTCCGTAGAAGGCAAAGGTGGTTAGCCAGATCAAAGGTATGGTTTAAATACAATTTTATGCAATAGGGGGAAGGGGACAAGAGAATGGAAGGAGCAAATATGACTCCAAAATGCCTAGGATATCAGGTAGTCCAGAGGTGATAAGCAAAGAGAACAGAAAAGAGGAGGGGAGGAATTGTTCTGGAATTGAGGGTGTTTTGTGAAAGTACACAGATAAGTCCATGATAGGGGCTTCAATGCATAGTCTTCTTGGATCACTTTTTTGGCTGGTCACATCCTTCATCGTATCTCCTAGCTTGCTCCATCTGCCTCACACACTCTTTTCTACCTCATCAGACTCAAAAAAGGACTGACTTAAAGTGACTTGGTGTGTATTCCCATTAACCCATAGTTTGCCTCATTTGGGCTTTTCGTGACAGCCACTTTGCTGCTTTTCTCGTCTGTCTTTACTCTCATTCTGTGACACTTTTTGATCAGTTTTTAAACACAATAGAAATGTTTGTAAAGCCAGGTGAAGCAACAGAGAAGTTGATTTGAGTTTCTTAGGTCTCTTTTCTTTCAGCTGTAGCTTCTCTACTGAATTATGGTTGGTAATTAAGATCATTTCCTCTCTTCAGATCTTGCAGTGAATTCTTGGGATGGGGAGGTGGTGTTTTGAGGATAGTGGATTTGTTAGGAGCAATGCAGACAATGAGCTAAATTGCCTATTCATCAAAGATGCAGAATTTTAATACAATGAAGGATTTGTGCTCATTGGCAAAGTGGCTGACACAGTGTATCTGATGAAGCCAGCCCAGGATGAAGATGATGTTTGCATTTCTATCTAAAGCAGTTTATATATAGAAGTTCATTACTTAAGTGACCACAGTAGATTCCATAAGACTAAACAACTCCATTGCCAAATGTACACAATAATTGGGAGAGTTTTCATTAGGTTTATTCAGGCTATGACTCTGGGGATTTGGTGGCAGAAGTTTCTTAAACCCTCCTCCTTATCACTTTTTGTTTGAATCCACTAGCTCTGGTCCATCTATAAGATGGTTTTATTTGAGCTAATGACCCTTTGGGTCTCTACAGATTAATTTCTTTTTAGTTGGTGACATTTCTGAAATTTGCTGAGGTGCAAGTAAAAAGCCAACCCATCAAAATTACTTTTTCCCCATTCAGGCATCTACTGGTTTATCCATCTATTGATCCACACCTTCAACACCAAGTTCTTCTATCAGTTCCATCAGGGGAAGTAAATATGGTACACCAGGAAAAGCATTTGACTGGGAGTCAAGAAACCTGAGTTCTTGTTCTGGTTGCGATTAAATAGCTGGGTGAACCTGGATAAGTTACTGAACCTTTCTTAGGCCTCAATTTTCTTTTATCTGTAAAGCAGCTTCAGAAAAGATAATCATATGCAACAATAGTAATCATTCTCTTGACCCTTTACCCCTGTTAAAATTGGTCCAATGATAATATCTCACATGCATATAGTGCTTTAAGGTTTGCAAAGCACTTTACATGCATTATCTCATGTGCTCCATACTGCATCCTTATCTGAGAGACTACCAGTATTATTATCCCCATTTTACAGATAGGGAAATTGAATCTCAGAGAGGTTAAGTGACTTACCCATTTTCGCACAATAAGTGTGACTACTGTCAACCATTACTGAGTTGTTCTAAGAAAGACAAACAAAATTAGGCTGCATATGCATATTTATTTCTCTCAAATCTGGTGGAATATACATATAGAGATATACATGGGAGTTCATTGTGAAAAATGAGCCCAAAGACAAATAGACAAAGGGGGCCTTGTGTCTTCAGAGTAATTCCCTTTCACCTCTCCCTCCCTTCCTTGCTCAGGATGCCTCTGTCAGCCAAAGTTATAGTCTCTATATGTGTTAACCGTAATATAAGAAAGGAATTTCTTAATTGGATAGATTGTAAATACAATAAGATAAGAGAATGTCAAGGTGTCAATTGAAATTATAGATCCAGGATGTCTATGTTTATCATTAATGTGACATTCTCTCTCTCTGTCTCTGTGTAACACATGTATATCATAACATAGCATAACATGTGTCCATAAAATATGAAGATAAGAAATAGTCCCATTATTCAAGATAGTGTCCACTTCAAGGCGTCCTGCCCTGGACAGTCATAAACAGAAGAACGCTCCTGATCAGCTTCATCTGGTCTTGTAGTTGCTGACACAGAAGGGGCATTTTGGGTTCCCTCGGAGAGCAAAATAAAGCACGTCTGTTATGCCAGAGCATGCAAGACATTATGGTAGGTTAAGCTCAGAGTGGGTCAAAATTTCTTTCTCCTGATTGGCCAACCCAGGTTTTAGGCCTTTCTCAGGTCTTGGGGGTTGAGCAGGCTCAAAATGGTTCTCACTAGCTTTTTCTTGTTTCCCGGTCCAGTGCTCTTTCTGCGAAGGAGAGTTAAGTAACAAAATCCAGAACATAATAACCCATTAAGAATAACTATACAAAGATACAATCCCTTTCTCACAGAGTTGGTGTGAGGGAAGCACATTGCAAATTCTAAAGTGCTATTATTAAGATTATCACTTTTCAGAGCAACAAAAGGGCTCCAGTGCACTGCCTTGGAAACAGTGGATGGCCTGTGGCTGATTGGTCCCACTGGAAGTTGTGGTTGGAATAGTTCAGGAAGAGAGGGTATAGACACAGTCCAAGTTGGAAGTTTACTGACTCTCCTTTTGGAAGCAGAAAGTTAATTTGCACGATATAATTTGCTGGCTGTAAACTATTTATCCCATGACTATATTGCCTGAGTCTCAAGTGACTTACATTCCCTTTCTCCCAAAAAGAAGCTGGAAAAAAAATGTCAGTTGCTTGCGAGGAAATTGATTCAGGACTGAATAGTGTTTGGAAAAATCCACAGGGATACATATAGGAAGTCTATTTTTTCCCTCCAGATCTAAATGTTGGATTGTACAGAGCGTTCCCTGCTGAGCAATTCATAGGAGGGAAACCTTTGCCTCACTGGTTTCTTGTTCACTATTATTAGCTTTGGGGGAAAAGAAAGTTCAGTCTGGGTGAATCACAGGGAAATGGAAATATTACTCCAGGCTTCATTTGATGGTGAGATTTGGGGTAGATTTGTTATTTTGGGGTTAGAATTTTAGATGAGTATTCAATCCAAAGGGAATTAATTAGTTCATACACTTTGGATTTGTGAAAGGGGAAAGATTCATGTCAAGGAAAGTGTATACTGCAATGGACTTTGTTCTGCCACAAGTCCAAATCAGTGATTTTTTGAAATGTATTGGCAGGGATATGGTCCCAACTATCTACAAGAGCCTATGGTTTAAGGGCAGAGATATTGAGCAGCTTATTTGCCATTTGTAGGATTTTTAGACTTTGGTCCTTTTGCCTGTGGAAAAGTTGAGAAACAATTGAGGGTTGACAGAGACCAGGGATTTGGATTTTGGGTGAAGGATTGGCAGAAACAATGGATTTGGGCCTGCATATAGATAGCCCCTAGGGGGCAAAGAACCATGAAGAGGTTTTGTTTGTTTGTTTCTGGAAAAGAGAGAGCTTGGTACCTAGAATAGGAATGCTGCCAGACTTAAAGGTAGCAGTATCAAACTAAAATATAAAAGGGGCCCCGCTGAGGGGGCGCTAATCCAAATATAAGGATCACTATAGGCTGCATATTGACTTTGTTTTAAAAAGCAATATTATTTATAGTTTATTGTATTTTAATATATTTTGTCAAATATTTCCCATGGTTCATGCAGGACTGGAGAGTTGAGGGCCTTGTGGCTGTTTGGTGCCCAACACCTTTGTTCTAAGGGAGTGGAAATGGGGAGATTTCCCCTTGTTTGTAGGGTAAGGTTCTGGTTTTCCCAGGAAGAACCTGGCATTGCTTGTAGCCAAAGACTTCAGCTGAGTCAGGTATTGGAGTCAAGGGGAGCTAAGGCCAAGCATTAGAGCCAAGATGGAGGCAATGGGGACTGCAGTCAAGCAGTGTAGCCAGAAGCCCAGCTCAGCAGAGTAATCCTAGGGAACCCAATGGAGTATGTGTGTGTGTGTGTGTGTGTATATAAATATATATATGTACATGTATATCTGCAATGTACATATATACATACACACATGTGTGTATATGTGTATGTATATCTGTGCACACATACACATATATACATACATATGTGTGTATATATGTATGTATATGTATATGTATATGTGCGTGTGTGTGTGTGTGTGTGTGTGTGTGTGTGTGTGTGTATACTAGAGCAGCTAACTGGTACAGTGAATAGAGCACATGGCTTGGAGTCAGGGAGATTCATCTTCCTGAATTCAAAACTGGCCTCAAACACTTAATAGCTGTGTGACCCTGGGCAATACACTTAATCCTTTTTGCCTTGTTTTCCTCATCTGTAAAATGAACTGGAGAAAGAAATGGCAAGCCTCTCCAGTATCTTTGCAAAGAATACCCCAAATGGAGTCACAAAGACATGGACATGATTGAAAAACAACTGAACTGAATATATGTATATATGTATATATGTATATTATATATGTGCATGTACATACATCCTTGGGATATGCATATATGTATACATACACAGACATACATACCCCGGGGGGACATCAGACATCAGAATGCATAAGAGGTCTTACTCTGGTAGGGGTCTAAGTTGCTGCTTTACATGTATTTCCATGTATATCTGAGAGGGGGAGTTCTTATGAAATCTCTCTGTATTTCCTCACTCTCTCCATTGATGATTTATGCTTACTGGAGAATGTGCTCTAGGTTATGGGGTGGGGAGTGCTCTAATATTAATACTTTTTATGCATTGCCAGTAAATGCCTTTGTGCTAAGCTGACTTGTGTTCTCTGGCTGGCTATTGAAAAGTAAACACATTAGTGGAGGCTCATATAATTTTAGGAGTATGGATAGAGAGTACCTCAGATCTCAAGGAGGTTGTGATAGAATGGGGGAAGGCACCACATAAAGGAGGCTGAAGAGTTATGTGTGGCAGGAGAAGGTACTTGGACATGGTACAGAAGTTAGTATGGTCAAGAACACAACTTGGCGAGGACTGTGATGCACATGACTGACTCAGGCACTTTCCCACTTCTGCTTTCTGAGGCAAACAATCTATGGAAAGCTAATCATTGAGAAATTTTTTCATACACGAAGTTAGAATCTTATGCCCTTCAACATTAACCCGTTGTTCCCAGTTGGCCTACCCAAGGGCTAAGCAGAACAAATCTAGTTTTTCTCCCATGGGATGATCCTTCAAACATTTGAAGAGAGCATTATATTGCCTTCAAATTTTCTCTTCTTTAAGCTAAAAACCCCAATTCCTTTAACTTGCCTTCATGTGGCAGGGACCCTTTAGTGGTGACTAGAGACCAGAAATTTAAAGAAACTTATCACTGGACATCTTGTAGGAAAATTTGTCCCCATTCTCTCATGGATAATCTATCGTTCTTTTCACAAATGTATTCTCCCTGACTCTTTGTCATTCTTGATCCTATTATGTTCAATGTCCACATGATGGGGTAGATCATCTCATTTTAGTTGCAGATCTGACAAGGGAAGTGGATGACAACAACAAAGGGTATAGATGCATGGAACTGGAGGAAAAGAAAACGACCAGATTCTCAAACTCATTGGTGTCACTTGTCATGTCAGTTTCCCTTGTCATACCCTTTCATTCATGGATTACTCTTTGGATCACTGGGAGAGTACTTACTACATAAGACAATTTCTGGCTTGTTTGCTACCAACTACATTAGAAGTGGAGAAAAGAGAAGATAGATATATGCATACATAGATAGATAAGGCATTTATTAAGTAATTTTCATGTGCTAGGTACTGTGCTAAGTGCTAGGGATACAAAAACAAGAAAACAAGATGGTCCCTACTCTCAAGGAGCTTACATTCAAGTAGGGGCAGATAAAACATAAAGGAGTATTGTTATCAAGGGGGTGAGGGAGGGCAGGTACCTGGTGGGGAGGTGGAGCAGTCTAGAGAGAGAGTGCTAGGAGTGAAGTAAGGTGTTCAACTTCCTCGTACGATTTTTATGTTTGAAGCTGATGCTTGAATCTTCTCCCTGTCCATTTCATCTTGATGCGTAGGAAAGCATCTGTGGGCTGTGTGAGGATGTTCCGTTCTCCGGTTTGTGTAGCAATGGGGAAATGAAATGTGTTTACCCCAAAATAAGAGTATTGTTGATAGATGGGGTTAGTAACTGGAAAGGACTACAGAATATAGGGAAGAGGAAGGACCCTAGGGTAAAGTGACAACAAGCACACTTAAGAGAATTCTGGAGGGCTTTGTTTTTATCTTGTATGGTAGAGATGGGACAGAAAGATGAAATTTGCCTTGTGTCAGAAACTGATGGACTGGTTGGCAAGGCTTTGAAGCTGGAACTGCCATCAGGAGTGGAGATGGGCAGGAAGCAGCCTGGCCAAGATAGGATTTGTTGGGGAGGAAGCCTTAGCCAGAGAAGCCATCAGACTCCAAACCATGACTTGAGGAATTTACATATGCCTTTAGAAGTAATGGTTCAAGGATTTCTGATTTGTTTTCCTCCTTCTAATAAAACTTTCTTCTGTAATAATGTGAGCTACCTTCTTGCAAGTAAGGGATTAGTCTCAGTATACTGGGAGAACCAGGCAGGCATATCCCCAGGTTTCTTGGTTGACTGCGATGAGCCAAGAAAAAAATCCCTCAAAGTGTACTTTGCCATTGTGTCATGAGAATTTGTTATACAAGGATTACTCAGTAATATCACAGGATTTAGAGTTTGGTAAATTTCATTTCAGAATTTACCAGTTGAATGACAGAGGAATAGTTTCTTTATGCTTTAACTGGCATTAAGCTAATATTCACTTTAAGAAACATTTGTTGAATAAGTACGATGTGCCTGACACTGTGCTAACTACCAGAGACAGATGCAAAAACTGAACAGTCCTTGCCCTCAAGAAATTTATGATGGAAATAACTTGCACCTGATTATTATAAAATAAATAAAAAGTAATGGGTGGGGGGAATTACTGATGACTGAGGGAATCAGGAATATACATGACACCCGTGGCCTTGCACTTCCAAATCTAGGTTTTTATGGACTGGGTTTAATGTTGGGGGTGGCTCTTTAAAGCCTATTTCTTTGGTTCATTCTATCCCACACTTTCCACCTCAGTTTTTTTTTCTGACAACCTCAGAATATGTTTTACCTCGGTGGCCAGGGGTGGATAAGAAATTCAAAAGTTTTTTCCCCCCTGAGAACCTTAGAATATTGCTTATGTTTAAGGTCTCTTTGTTGTTCAGTTGTTTCAGTCATGTCTGACTTTTTGTGACCCCATTTGGGGTTTTCTTGGCAAAGATACTGAAGTGGCTACCCATTTCCTTCTCCAGCTCATTTTACAGATGAGGTAACTGAGGCAAATAGGGGTAAGTGACTTGCCTAGGATCACACAGCTAGTAAGTATCTGAGTCCAAATTTGAATTTGGGAAGATGAATCTTCCTGACTCCAGGCCCATTGGAGTCCACTCTATCCACTGTGCACCTAGCTAGACACAAATAAAATAAAATAAAATACAGAACATAAAGAAAGGGAAATAATTATATTGAACTGAAGATGTGTTTTTCCCCATTCAAGTTCATGGACTCTTTGAAATCTATCTACAAGCCCTAAGTTAAGAATCCTTGATACTATTCAAGCCCTTTATTTCATAGATTAGAAAACTGAGTCCCATAAGTTTAAATGACTTGCAAAAACTCACATAAATGGTGAAGGGGCTGAGCCAAGACTACAATTTCTGTCTAGAGATTCCTAATTTAATGCTCTTCCTCGAGCCTAAGGAGAATTAGGAGATGTGAAACCTTCTATAGGCTGTCATCTGGCAGACAGATTTGGTTTCCGTGTTTTGTTTTGTGGGGCTTTGGACAGGGATATGTGAGAATCAGACAATCAGTGACAAAATGTGGTCACATGTATAAAGTTTTCCAACATACCTCCTCTGACCCCACTTTTTAAAAGGAGAAAATAAGCAACCTGGATGAGGTTTGTTTTGAGTCCTATGACCTAGTTTGTAGCCTCCTGTATAACAGGAAGAGTCCTGTGACTTTTTTTTTTTAAGTTTCCTCCTGTCATTCTTTCAGATTTACCCTTATTGGTTCATCCCAATGTATAGATGCAGTGCATATCAGCCTGATGGGCATTGGCTTTTCCTTTAGGTCCAGAGCCCTGTTTTAGACACCCTCCTTTCCTCCCCCCAAGATGTTTGGGTTAATAATTGAGGAAAGGTTTCTTTTTGTAGAGGAGTTGAAGGGTAATGAGAACCTTTGTTTAGAACAAAGACAGTTCCAGTGGCACAGTGAATAGAGCACTGGGCCTAGAGTCAGGAAGACCCGAGTTCAAATGCGATCTCTAACACTTGCTAGCTGTGTGACCCTGGGCATGTCACCTAACCTTTGTTTGCCTTATTTTCCTCATCTGTAAAAAGTAGATGATAATAGCAGTACCTAGCTCTTGGGGTTGTTGTGAGGATCAAATGAGATAATTGTAAATTGTAAGCACGGTGCCTGGCACATAGTAAGCACTATATAAATGTTTATTGGTTTTTTTTTTTTTTTGATTATTAGGCTTCTCTCTGGATTGTGGGAGGAGAGGGTAGGTGAGTGTAGTCCAAAGTCTGGGCTACTGGCTCCAGGTCAAACAAGGATGGCATTATCTTTTAAAAGATTTATAATTTAACATACTTAAGGCACTCTCTTAAGAGAGACCAACATACTTTTAATGAAGTAATATTAAAGAATAGTTATTTCAAACACAAAGATGTGTCTTGAAGTGATTCCTCCCCACCTCCCACCTCCTTTTTCAAATCAGTTATAAAAGGAGCTCTCTGAATAACTGGGAAGGAAAAAATAACAACAACAAAAGGCCAGCTGCCATTAATGAAATCAGATGGTCAAATAGTTAGTCCCTATAGCACAAGGACTAAAAGAAATCTTTAGCAGTTCAGATGAAATGGCATTCTAGATGAGAAAGCTTTTGGGTAAGAATTAGTAGTCAAGCAAACTATAGTTCACCCAGCAATTACTCAACAATTTGTTATCCAGGCCCTCCCTCCTTCATTTCCTTCTTCTTTCCTCCTGGTTTCTTCCTGGTTTCAGTACTTATAAGAGCAAGCAGAAAGAACCAGTTAACTTTGAGGTTCGTGTTTGTTTTGTGATTTACCTTGGTTCTTGACCTCTCTTATGTCAGCATTAGCACTGCAGTTGTTGTTTGTCCTTTACTTTCCAAGATGACTGTCGACATTACAGAATGATGTCTTGTGTGAATTGGATGTAAGTGAAGCAGAGTTGCACAAAGTCGTCAGTCTGACTCTCTCTTCCAGAGTTGCCTAAGTCCAATGGCAGGACACGTTAAGATGACTGGTGATGGCCCAAGATGCAGTGGATGATCTTGGTGTGTTTGGTGTCTGACCAAGCTCTCAGCACTCCATAGCTCCTGCTTCAGCTGCCTTCATGGCCATTGGAGCAAATTGTTCTCATCTGGCCATTCACATTTGATTGGGGAAGTCTTCATGTTTTGGGGGTAGACATCCTCCTACCTCACCTACGGGTTTGAGGCCTGTCAGTTACCCTCAGGCTGGTTTAGACCCTATGCCAAAATGGTTTACTGGGGTGTGACCGCTGTACATGTTAGGCAAGCCATCACACCAGAGGAGCTAGTCTACTCCCTGAACACCACCCCATTGCTCCTTCACTAGCACTATATAGAAAGAATACCACCATAGTTATGATTGGACATTATATAAGAAAAAATTAAGATCTTGACCTCTATTACAAGTAAAATTTCAGTTTAATTTATACAAACACCTCCTCCTCCTAGTCTTACACTAAAAGCCAAAATGAAAATAGAGCCCTGCCAGTCAGAGAGAGGACCTGGTGAGATCTTGTTTCCTAATCTATAAAATGGGGATAATTGGCAGTTTTCTAAGTTGCATAGTGGATAAAGTGCTGGACAGGAAGGCCTGAGTTCAGATCTGGCCTTATACTCACTAACTATGTGACCCTGGGCAAGTCATTTAGTTTCTGACTGCCTCAGTTTCCTCATCTGCAAAATGGCAATAGTGACCTACCTCCCAGAGTTGTGAGGATCAAATAATATTTATAAAGCACTTTGGAAACCTTAACATAAATATAAATCTAGATATCGGTATTTTTTTCTCATAGGATTGTTGTGTGGATAAAATAATATAACATAAGTAAATCACTTTACAAATTTTAAACCATTATATAAATATCAGCTATTATTACTGTTCTCAGTTATGGTAAGACCACATTTGAAGAATTATATTCTGTTCTAGATGATACATTATGGGAAGGACTTTGATAAGCTAGACAGACTAGGAAGGGGCAGCCAGTGCGATGAAGGTCCCAGGGCATATGCTACATGAAGAGAATTGGATGGAAATGAGATTGCTTAAAAGGAATATTATAGCCATCTTTAAAGTATTTGAAGGATAACCCAAATACAAGAAGTATGTGACTTGTTCTCAAGAGGACAAAACTGGGAGCAATGAGTGGAAATTGTAAAGAGATAAATACGAGGTTGATGCCTGGGACAATTTCCCAACAATTAGAGCTCTCCCAAGGGGCACTGGATTGTCTCAGGATGTAGTGGATTTTCCTTCTCTGTGGTGTCTTTAACTGTGGCTAAATGAGCCCTTGCGGCATGTGTGGTAGAGGGAGTGCTTTTTCAGGTGTGGATTGGACTAGATGGTTTATGAGGCAGCTTCCAACTTTGAAATTCTGTGATACTCATTTGTATGATGATAATATTTTAGATTTAGAGCTGGCGGGGACCATGGAAGCCATATCAACCAACCCCCTTATTTTTAATCATGAAGAAACTCAGGCCTAAAAAGGTTAAGTGGTATGACCAAGCAGGCCCATAGGCAGTGTCAGGGATGTAAATGAAATGTAAGTCTTTTATGTCAGGTAGACGCAATCTTTGAAAGAGGGGAATGATTTCTAGTATCACAAAAATTTAGGATACAAGGAAAAAAATTGATCGTCAAAACAAATGTTTTAATAGTGCTCATAGTGGACATGTCTCATTTGAAGTAAAAATGTACTTAAATGCATTTTAATATTATGTCAAAATTATCTGAGGATTAAAGCAGATGTGTGCTGTTATATTAATCGTATGTGAAAATTACAGAAAGCATCAGACTGTGCCTCTTAAAGTGAAGTTTGCCAACCCTTTTGTTAGTCATAATTATCTTTTTCTTAATTAGATTTGTCTGATTATTGGTTTCTTAAAATATGTACATATTTTAAGGATCACAGAGAAGTCAATTTTTGGAAAAGCTTCATTAAATTTAGTTTTACAGACCCTGTGTTGTGTATGCTGAAGTGTGGGGACATATGGCATCACTTTTGATATAACATCTTGTGTAAAAAAAAAAATCCCAGCAATAATATGAAATTTCCCTTGGTAAAAATTAGTTTTTAAAATTTAAGAATGTGATTGAAGATAACGTGCCAAATTTTTGCTCCTTTCACTCTGAAAAAGGAGAGTTTAAAAATAATAGCTTGAAAATGAGAATGACAGACAACCCAGTAAAATTAGCATTATTATTGAGCATAAACATACTTGTAAAAGAAGTAACTTAAAATAATTTTGATTAGTGATTCCTCACGGATTTTTTGAATTAATTTTTTTTCTAGGGCAGCATGTACATTCCTGCATAATTTGAAATTGACTTTCTATGTATTTGGGGCTGCTAAGAACAGAAGCTAACAAAAAGGCAGTAATCATGATTGATATACTTCAAGCTAAGCATGGAGATTAGGGAAGTGAGGCTACTGATGGCTCTTCCAGACAGCTCAGAAAGGCCTTCTAGAGCAGTCAGAAATTGAGGAATTGAATTGAATCAAATTGAATTCAACACATTTATTAAATGCATACTGTGCGCCAGGTACTGCTAGGAGCTGAGAAAAATGGAACAGCTCTGGCCCACAAGAAGCTTACATTCTGCTGGGGAGAAACAACTGGTGTATAGATAAGTAAATACAGTAGTTGCAAAATAATTCCATGCGACTTTTGAGGTTGAGAAGTAGTGAGAACAAAACAAAACAAAAGCTAGGGGACTCAGGAAAGGCCAACTGGAGAAGGAGGCACTTGAACTGAGCCTTGAATAACAATCCTAACAAAGATAATAGATTTTATTTATATAGTGCTTTACAATTGCAAAATGCTTTATAGATGTTATCTCATTTGATTTCATTTGAAGTGAGCTAGGAGTTCTGGGAGGAGGCAATGAAGAGGGAGAGCATTCCACTTATGTGGAGCACTCTCTGTGAAGGAGTAGGGACAGCAGATGTTATGGGGAGCCCCAAGTTAGCCCCGTTGGCTGGAATGTAGCGTGTATGAGATGGAGTCATGAATAATCAGCCTGGAAATGTGAGTTAGAGGCAGATTTTGAGGGACTTTAAACAAACAAATACAAAATTTAAACAAAAGAGTTTGTATTTTATTCTAGAAGAAAGCTTAGTTGTTAGGATGACCTACAGGCATACTCTCTCATGTCCAGGTACTATAGATATTGGCTTCTCCTTTGCTTTTTTTTTTTCTTTCTCCTTTCTCTATCTTGAGAACTCAAAATTGTGCTAACTCACATCAGGTAAGTCAAGGCTTGCTATCATCACTGGACTCCTTGTTGCTGCCATAGCAGATAGTCCAGATCCAGGGCTCTCAAGCACTAGGCATTTTGAATTGCCTAGGTTCACATTATCAGTATCAACATTCAGTTATGGAGCCCATCAGCTCACTTATAATAATGATGAATCTGATACCCATGACCCTAAAGAGCCCAGGAACATGGTATTAATGGGAATTTTGGGGGAGTTGGGATTACATTCAGTTTTGTTTGAAATTTTTTTGTTTGTGCACGTTGATTTCTTAAAAACATAGTAGAGAGATAAAATAAAAGCCTGAATACATGATTGTTAATATCATTATGATGGAACATACAATTGAATTGGAAATATTGGTACAAACAGGAAAGGACTACTAACTATGCAACTTTTCTATGTCAGGTAGTCAGTAAACATTTATTTAGCACCTACTATGTGCCAGGTACTGTGCTAAGCATTGGTGATACAACATAAAAGATAGCCCTTTCTCTTAAGTTCATAATCTAATAGGGGAGATAGCATGCAAATAACTATTTAAGGACATGCTATATGCAGGCTAAATTGGAAATAATCAATAGAGGAAAGGCACCAGGATGAAGAGGGATTGTGAAAGGCTTCCTGTAGAAGGAAGGAAAGTATGAAGTATCTTTAAAGATTTACTTTTGTGATTTGTTGGGTTTTTTTCCAGTTGTATCTGACTCTTCATGATCCCATTTGGGATTTTCGTGGCAAATAAACTTGAGTGGTTTGCCATTTACTTCTCCAACTCATTTTACAAATGAGGAAACCAAGGGAAAAAAAGGGAGAAGTAACTTGCCCAGGGTCACACAGCTATTAAGTGTCTGAGGCCAGATTTGAACTCGGGTCTTCTGAACCCCAAGCTGGGCACTGTATCCAGTGTGCTACCTAACTGCCTTATTCTTCTCCCCTTCTCAGTGCCTCACCTGTGTTAAAACTTCTCCTCATCCTGTGATTTCTTTTTCTTTTCTTGCCCCTTTCCCATTTATTTCTCTTAGTCCTTCCTCCACTGTACCACTGATTCTACTTGGAGATGGCCCAATTCCAGATGATAATGAACTTTAAGATATAGCCATGTCTCTGAAGCAAATGTCAGAGGTGGAGCAGAGCTAGAGGTAATTCGAATTGAGGAGTGTGAGGAAACATGAAGTTGGGGTGTTGGGTGAGAAAAGGTGCTATTGGGTAGTGAAATAAACTTTGGACTTGGAGTTATTAGAGATCTGGATTTGAGACCTGCTCCTGATACTTAGTAGATATATGAACATGAGCAAATCATTTATTTTATTTTTATTCTTTTTTTTTTAGGCAATTGGGATTAAGTGACTTGCCCAGGGTCACACAGCTAGTAAATGTCAAGTGTTTGGTCTGAGGCCAGATTTGAACTCAGGTCCTCCTGACTTCAGGGCCAGTGCTCTATCCACTATGCCACCTAGCTGCCCGCCAAATCATTTAAAAAGGAAGAACAGAAACAAGTGTTTCCATGGTAATTTCCAGGGGGGAACCTCAAAGGACAAGAGTTCATCTTCATACTTGGGGAAAAAAATAAATGACTGCAGAGGGATGTTCGAGTGATTTGGTGGGTAGTAATCAAAATTTCTTTCCTAGGGAAAATGTTTTTTGTTTGTTTCTTTGTTTTGTTTGAATCAGCATGGTGATCTAGAAAGATCAGAGTCAGAGAATCTGGGATTGATTTCTGGATTTGATACTGTCTACCTTTATGACCTTGGGCAAGTCACTTAAGCTTTCTAAGACATTTTTTTAATCTGCAAAATTTGAAGGCTTGATTTTGACCTTTGAAGTCCTACCCAGTTTAGAATTTATGAACCTTTTGTAATCTATGACCTAACACTCTGGGCTTACAAATACTGGGTTCAGTCTTGGGGGTATATCTTCCAAGTCATATCTCTTTTTCTTAATACATGTGAATAAATGCAAACAGTGGTAGAATTTACTATTTATTTAAAATGCTAGTATTGAGGGAGGCTATTAAATATAATACCCGTCATTCCCCAATCCCCTTTTATTGGATAAATAAGGTAAGTGTTCAAGTTGGGGAATTTTGTGAAAAATTTAAAAAAAGATATGTGACTACAAAATTATGAGATTTTTTTCTGTGGCTCATTTATAAGTTTTGAGGCCATTTGCAAAAGAGGAGTTGCAAAAGGTTTTTTTTTAACCATTGCGGTAACATCAAACAGCAATTGGCAGCTTCCACAGTGAATGTTTTGAAGGGCAGCACTTATACAGTAGACGAATGACATTTGTTATGTTTGTTAAATCTGTCTTCTTAGCCTGCATGTTGTATCAGGGCACTGATTATGTTGAATATATATTGCAAGTAGGCAAAGGTCTGCATATCAGCTCCGTTGAAGCTTATATTTCAGGAAATTAGACCTGAAAATATGGTTAATACTGAATTATTCAGTTATCAGTCATGTGGTCTTAATAGCTGAACTGTCTATTTCCTCATGTAAATATGTCTGGAACCATTTTTCTAATAGGGATGTATCGTAGCCTTTTCCTAAGTTGTGAGAAAAGAGTCTTTTTATGTAGGTTGGGCTGACAAAAATACTGTCTAATGAGAATGTTTATGTGGGTGGATGCATGTGTATATATCAGCTTCATGACCAGCCAAGGTGTTGAGACTCAAGACCATGGTGTTTAGAATCATAATCTCATTGGATCAAATTTAGTGGTTATCTGGTCCAGCCCTCTCATTTTATAGATGAGGAAACATGAGCCCCGAAGAGACGGAGTAAGTTGCCTGAGGTCACATAGTAAGCGCTAAGATTTGTGCCTGTCTACTTATTACAAATCCAGCACCTTTTCCCACTGTATCACATGGTCTTGATTTTAAAATTTCAAGATATAGAGACAAATCTTCTAAGAACTATTGCCTCCTTGGGGGACTCTTAAGATTATAGGATCCATAAATCTTGATCTGGAAGGGACTTCAAGGGCTATTTAATCTAATCCTCTCATTTTACAAGTGAAAAAACTGAAGACCAAAGATGTGATAGACAACATGGTACAGTGGAGAGAATGCTGACTTTGGAACTTGTGAACCCATGTTCAGATATTGACTGCCACTTACTCCTGTTGTGACCTTGATTTGCTTAACCTTCAAGGCCTTAGTTTCTTCCAATACCACTTCCTGTCACTTAACCTCCAAGAGGTTTGCATTAGATGTCCACCTAGGTCTTTCCAGTTCTAGATCTGGAAATGACTTCCCCAAAGGCACACAGATTGTAAGTGGTAGAGCCAGGATGAGAAGCCAAACCTTCCAATTTGAAATCCAATATTCTTTCACTCACACCACATGGCCCATGATGAAAGCATTCCAGTTTGCAGCCATAACGTAACTAAAAGCTGTTGCCTCCCTGAGGGAGTCCTCATTAATAGACAAATTCTGTGTTTTTAGTGGCCAGCAATGAGGAAAATCTCATTTAAGATACTGCTCTAAAGTTATCTATGTTATTTTCTTTTCAGAAACTATTACCTATTATTGCTAAGCAAAGAACCACATAAAATGCCAATTTTATTGATGTTTACTGGAGGAGAATCAAGGCTACACATAGAAGTTCATTAGTTGAGCGCTGGTGCAAGGAATAGCCCCCAGCACACTGGTCCTGATAAGTAGAGAGTAGAAGGGACTTGGAAGCAAAGTTAGAGAATCTCTTTACCTCAGTCATAGGCTCATAGGATTTAGAGCTGGAAGTGGCCCTAGAGAGTCTTAACCATTTTTGTGTCAAGGACCCTTTTGGAAGACTGGTAAAGTCTATGGATCCCTTCTCAGAATAACGCTTTAAAATTCATTAAATAAAATGCATAGAATTACAAAGGAAATGAATTATATTGAAATAGTCATAAAACTATTTTTTTAAAAAAGTTAATGGATCCCAGATGAAGAATACCTGAACTAGTCCAACTGCTTCATTTTGCAGATGAGGAAATAGTCCCTAAGAAAACATGATCTCTCAAATCACGGGTAATGAGGCTAGCATTCAATCCTCCACCCTCTCACTCCAAATGTAGATGCGTAGCATGCTGTACGGTGTGCTGTTCTCAGTAGCCAGGAAACAGTGAAGAAGAAGTTAATATCAACATTGAGCAGTCTGGCTTCTGAAGAAGGGATTAACCTCTATTGCTATTTTGCTTAGCGAGTTTGGCCTTCCTTGGCTTTTAGCACAATCCATTTGTGGCTCTGTAGCAGCATTAGACACACTGACACTTCTGCAGCCTTGTCTTCCGGAATGATGCTTAGCTACTAAGAAATGATGGAGTACCACCTGCCTCCCTCGAACTGCCTGACCTGTGAAACTGCCTGCGATGAGAAGAATATTAAGAGGCAAAGTTTCTAGAAAACAGTGAGCTGCATACCATCTATGCTGCTCTAGGCTGCTTTTGTCCTTTGAGAGGGATTTTGCCTTTCTCCGTATTCAGCCTCACAAGAGTGAATTGCAATTTCAAACATTTGTTGATGGTTTACTGAATTCCTGTAAATAATTGACAGCCAGCCTTTCTCTGAAGAAGGCTCCAGTTGGCTATTGTTCTCTATTGTGGGGGATGAGCCTCACACATTATGTCCTTTCTCTTTATGCACCAAAAATGTTGACTTATTATCAGTATTTTCTGCTCATTTAAATGTTCTTTGATGTTTCACCCAATTTACTTTTGAAAAAAAATCTTTTTGTTAGTGACCAACAAGGAACTTAGTAAAAATAGGAGTAAACAGTCTCATCAGGGAAATATCTGATTTCAAGAGACGGGATGGTCATGTTGTATAGTCGAGGTATAAAAAGAGGTTGGCCTGACTGTTTCACTTCTAACCTCATGATGTCATGAGATAGATAGATGGTTGGATATAGTTAGATTGATATTAGATAACACATTTGTTAAGCATTTACTATGTGCCATATGGAGGCAGCTAGGTGGCTTAGTGGATAGATTGCTGGGCCTGCAATCAGGAAGACCTGAGTTCAATCTGACCTCAGACCCTTTACTAGCTGTGTGACTCTGGGCAAATCACTTAATCTCTCTTGCTTTAATCTACTGGAGAAGGAAATGATCTGCCAAGAAAACCCCATGGGCAGTATTGGCATGATATGGTCCATAGGGTCATGAAGAGTTGCACACGACTGAACAACTGCAATGTGCCACACACTGGGAATACCAGAAAAAACAGTCCTTGCTTACATTCAAAGTGGAAGGTAGTAAAGAAAGAAGGCAGTAGAAGATAGGGGAAAGTCTGGAGAGTTAGTAGCTCAGCCTTTACAAGTGAGCATGGGCAGGCACACAGTTCTATCCCCACCCCTGCTGTACCCTCTTCCTCAGATTGATGAATTCCCCCTCCATTTGAGGAAATGCCTGGGCACCATGTTATGTGCTGGGGAAACATATAAAAGCAAAGAAGACAGTCCCTGCCCTCAAGGAGCTTACATTCTAATGAATGAAGGAAGAAAAGAAGTATTTACTATTTGCCAGGTACTGTAATAAAAAAAGAAGTACTAGAAAATGGGAAGGGTCCTCACCCAGGAGAATAGTGGAGAGAATACAGGAAGCGGTAGGAAATCTTGATTGCAAAGATGTAAGGCAAACGGTTCATCAGGCAGGTTTGGGGAGATCAGGGAGAGGAGACCTAGTTTCTAACTGAGGTGAAAATGGTCAGAGAGTAGAGAATGAGGCCTTGATGGGGAGACCGCAGGAAATTAAGAGATCAAGGAAGATTTCCTGTATCTTGGGTAAAGGGAATCCCATGTTAAACAGGACTTGACCAAGAGTTGTACAGCATGAGCAGGCATGGATGGATTGTGATTTGTATCATTGAAGAGAATGTGCAAATTGATGGTATCACAAATCTTTTTGAGTATTTGAGTTGAGAGTCCTTAATGGTGACCTGATATTTCTTTTGGCTTTCAGAATAGCTAAAATATCAGCAAAAACATATAGAAAACATTTTGATTGGGTGTGGGGAAAGAAAACATAAATTGCCATCTATTTAAAGTGACAAAAAGTTTTATAATAGTGGAGTGATGGATGATGTATATAGGATTAATTAGAAAATGCTATTTCCTTGGACATAAATATTTAAAAACTTTGCATGAATTCTTTTCTATTTCCATTCAGTCAGTCTCTGATGGTTGCTATTGCTGGTGCCACCTGACATCCTTGTTAAATGGAAGATTAGCAAGGGTTAGAGAGCTGTTAAAAACAGATTAGCCTCAAATTGAAGCAGGGCTATCTGGCACCTGGGCTGAGTCCTGCGAAATATGCTTAGGGATGAACATCATGAAAGCCAACCTCAAATTCATTTGTACAGGGTTGGGGTACAGGGGGACAAAGAGTAGACATAGAAAGCTAGGAAGCTAGGAAACTCACATTGAAGAGTCAGTCACTGCAGCAATCAGGATATTGGACTCAGCCCTTCCAGTAGCTTAATTTGTTCTCTCTTTTTGCTGTAACCTGTGGGCTGTAAGCTTGATCCTTCCATTACGTGCTTCTTCCCAACAGTGGACACCTATCTTGGCAGTGGGGCCAGGACAGTTTTGAGCACCTTGTTCTAATCTGTCTAGATATTTTAAAATCTTAATTTTATCATTCTATCTGTTTGCTATCCATTTCATCTTTGTCACATGTAGACTTGAGAAGCATACTTTCTCTGACTTTCCTTTTTTTGGGGGGGTGGGGGAGGGGGATTTCTAGAATCCATTGCTCCCAAGTTGGGATGGTGTCCTGTATCCAATTTCTTACCTAGGCTTTGGTGGAAGGTACTCTGGTACTTTTGAAGTGCTATAGAGTGACCTGTGACACATCTCTTCTGATACTTTTGCGAAGAGATTGCAGAAGATGACAAAGAATCACAGATGGAAGGGACTGGAGGGGTCATCTAGTCCAATGCTCTCATTCTACAGATGAGTAAATTGAGGCTCATGGAGGTTAAGGGATTTGTGCAAGGTCACATAGATACAAAGCATCCCAGGTGAGATAGGAACCTGGGTCCTTTAACTCAGAATAAGTGCTCCACTCTGCCTTGTTTCAGCTTTTTCTTGAATTTGGAAATACTTAGATGACTTCTGATCAATTTCAGTGGGAATATCTTTGCTAGTGAGGGGAAGTGCCAATTACTAGAAAGACCACCGCATTTGGAGGCATAAGACCCAGGTTTGAAATACTGGCTCTTAACTTCCTCATTAGTAGAACACGGCTATCGAACCAGATGATTTCTAAGGTCTATTCTAGCTCCAAATCCTATTATCTGTGTAATCTGAAAGAAGCATAAGCTAAAGAAGACAGTGTAGTTATTTAAAATATTACGTGGAGTGGATACTATGAGAATAAACATACCATAATATAAGCATCTACAGGCATTTTAGCAGTTCCGTGGAATTATTACCACTCTCTTTTCCCCCTCTGCTATGTACAGTGAGTTCAGAGAAATTCTGCAAGCATGGCTTGCCATTTTCGTTATGGGAATCTCAAATGATTGGTTTTAAGTCCTATTTCTAATTCTCTTTCCCTTCCCCTTCCTCCTTCCCCACCCTCCCACCTCCACAATCAGGATACCTTGTCTGTGTATTCTTTCCAGGCTATTCAGGACTGTTAAGCCCACCCAAAGACTGTAGCACAAGCTGAGTGTGTGTTGCCTGGCAACCTAAGGAAAAGCTTTAAGGTTTTTAGATTTTTAATAATTCAGGGTTTTACTATTCATTTGCCTTATTAAAATGAATTTGTTATTTGTGAAAGAATAGCCCTGGAGGAAGAGAAAACTGGGCAGCAGAATTACAATCCATTCCATTTTTTTTTCACTCAAGGTATATGAGAAAAGGAAATGAAGAGATCTTTGTCTTCAGGTAAGTTTTGATTATTGCCAATGATAAATCCCCTGATGTGGTTGATATGTTTGAATTAGCACCATTTGAAGTTATAATTATGTAAAACATGGCATTGGTTCCAGCTCAATGGAAATATACAGTGTGAATTCAAATAACGCTATCACTTCAGGGAATTCGTTATTGACACAAATCACTACGTTGATTGTATTTGAATTATATAGACACTTGTCACCCTATACCTGTGCCTCACTCTTATGACCCTCAGGCTTTGCTCTAACCATTCAGTATGGTATCCATGGGTGGGTCAGGGGAACAAGAAATCTGTCCCTTATACTGAATTCCTCATCTCTTTAAAGATGTATTATGGACATCCACATAACATTTGAAGGTTTACAATACTTTAAAAGGACAACTCATTTGATGCTCTCAGCAGTTTTGTCCTTCCTCCTTTTTTCGGTCAGGGCGTGTGATGTCATTGATGAGGGCCACTCCTAGTATGGGTATTGTCCCAGTTGCAGATCAGCAATTACTCTATAATTTATAGTCTCAGAGAATTGCCTGGGAAGTGGAGGGTTGAAGAAGATCAATGAATCCAAAATGGTTACTCAATTATATCAGAGGCAGGACCAGAACTCAGTTCTTTGAAAGTAGCTTAAGGAAAGAGCACTGGACTCGGAGTTAGGAAGATGTGTTTGAATCTTGCCTCAGGCACTTATTAGCTATGTAAATCATTTAATCTCTCTCAGCCTCGCTTTCCTCATTTGTAAAATGGACATAGTAATAAGTACCTACTATACAGGTTTATTGTGAGGAATAAATGAGATCATGTATACTCAGTGATTTGTAAACTTTAAAGAGTTATTTTTCACCCAATGGTCTCCCTTATATGGACCACACCACACTAATTCTTATCTCCATTTCACTGAGGCTGAGAGATGTTAAGTAAATTGCCCATGATTATACATCTAGTGAGAGTCTGAAATCTACTCCTCCCCATCTCACTTGGCATCTGCAACGTCAGGAAGTAATGCCCACATTGATGGGATCACATACCCATGGAAAGTATTGAAGGATGTGTTTCTGCATTGGCTTTCATGTTGGAGAATTAGATTCTTGAGGTTGGGGCCATGTTGGTTTTGCGGTGTCTTCTCAAATGCCTGGTTCAGTGCAATGTGCCTATTTAGTATTCTATAGAAAATTCTTGATCTGCCAGGTGGTCCTTCTAAGTATGTCTTCTTAAATGTCAGTAATTACAAGGAGTTTGAGAATATACACAGCCACAGTGGTTTGTACTCAATTGTCTGCTCTCTCCTAGTCAGAAATCACGCAGCATGTGTCATTTCCCTGATTCCTCCACAATGGTCCTTCACAGTAACTTTATAAGCTGACATCCATATTTAATTTAAAAGGCATTTATAAAAAAGAGACTGAGTTACAAAGCAAAGAGGTAGACACTGTTTTCCCCAAATACTAGGGGAGAGCCAGGCTGAAAACTTTAGAACCTCCAGGAAGCATCATGGAATAACTTGCTAAACCTGTCAAATCACATATGAATTTAAGAGGTCTGCATTTCCTTCCTTCCCTCCCTCCCTCCTTCCTTCCTTCCTTTACTCCCTCTTTCCTTCCTCCCTCTCTCCCTCCCTTACCTCCCTCTCTCCTTCCCTTCCCTTCCCTTCCCTCCCCTCCCCTCCTTCCCTCTCTCCCTCCCTCTCTCCTTCCTTCCTTCCTTCCTTCCTTCCCTCCCTCCCTCCCTTCCTTCTTCCTTCCTTCCTTCCTTCCTTCCTTCCTTCCTTCCTTCCT